>NW_027315757.1:27690336-27752836 GCF_026437365.1 Eucyclogobius newberryi
GCCACCTCTTTTTTACACAGATGAACAAACCTGAATTTATAAAGTACAGACAACATATAATATAATACGAGGCATTGAAAAACAGAAACAGAGGTATATTTCATGGGGCGGCAGTAGCTCGGCAGTATACTTTCATTTCTTCATTGCTTCCCTCACATTTCTACCTGCTGTGTTCTAAGTACCAACGTTTATCCATTCAAAAAATGATTCATCCTCTCAGTGTGTCAGACAGCAAAGTTTAAACGTATAAGCGTGCAGATACTTTCAATCAGGCAAGTTAACTGAACACTTTGTTTTCGTAAGATGATAAAAAAACTATTTCATTACGCATCATTAACGTACTCATTGTGGACAGTACATTTCCACTGGTTTGTGATCATCATTATCTCCCTATTTTACTGCAAATTATGGAAAATGTTGCTGGCACTTTCTGTATCCACTCACAAAACATCTGGACAGCTTAAAAAACGAGGTGATTACAACACAACAATGCATTCTGATCGTGACTATATGGATGGGATTTGCCCACTTCCCCAGTCCAGATTTGTGTGCATGCGTGTTTAAGCTCTGCTAAAATCGAGCCGTGGAGCCGGGTCCATCAGTGTCAGCATGTGCAACCTGCTTACAGAGGACGGGGGGCAGGGCAGTGGCAACAATGTGCTGCCGGTGCCTCACTAATGCTCTCTCGCATCAAGTCAAGCATCACAAATCAGTTTTGAACCATCGTGTGTACGTCACGTGTGATCCAGATCCGATTTGGCTTGACACTCTGGGGGTAAAGCTCCGAGAGTGTGTTCATATGTATGCTGTTTCTCAAGTATACCAGACCTTACGGTAGCAAAAGTCAGCAAGGGACATTGGGATGCTCTTGTTGGGCATTGTGTCTCTCTATTTCCAGACAGGAGGTGACAGTGACCGAGGCGTTTTGGGAGCGGCGGGACCCCCTTAAGAATTAAACAGCCTGCATTCCCGGGCTCCACTGACAGCGAATCTCACTCAGATCACAAAAGGCAGAACTGATTGCGTCTGACATGTGCATCTTTCTTTCCTTGGATACTGCGTCTGTGTTTTGGCCTGCGAGTTTTTTATGTATTTCTCCAGAGTCAGAGCGTTTGCACACGTTTAATTAATTTTTTTCAATAGAAACAATGACCTTTTTGCCTCAATAATGTCTGTCTGGGTGCGAGTTAGACAAAAACGGTCGAAAAGGGTGACTCCAAATCAAACAATTAGACGCAGGGAGGACAAGCACAGATGGGATCGCGCTATAACGCTTCTGAGAATAGATCTGGAAATGCAAGGGGTGAATGTATAAAAAGCTTGGCAGTTGGAGAAGTAGAGGGTTACTGTTTGGACTCTAACTAGGCACACTAATCTCTTTGATCCCACCATTTTACTGTCAGCTGTTTCCTAGCTACCATTGGACTGGCACAGAATTTTGGATTGTGCCACTGTACACTATGGCAAAAATCGAACCCTCCGAAGCAGCCCGTTTTGTCCCTTCAGTCAATACGTTTTCCCAGCCCCGTCATAGCTAGACTCACAGTTTGTTTAGTCAGTATAATTTGCTTTCTGCATGCATGTGGCCAAGGCTATTTGATTTCATGATTCATTTGATTGTTTAAATGATACATATTACACAGAATCAGCTTTTAAGAGCATTGTTTTCGCTTCTCATTTACCCAAAAGTTTTATTATTTGGTGATTCTTGCGTGTTTATTGACATTACTCCAAAAAAAATGTACATTCTGTGATTACGTTTTCAGATGGTGATGGGATGCAGCAGTGCCAAGTAGCTATGTGGGCGCCATTCAAAAAAAACAAAAAACAAGTGAAGTGCTCGCAATGTGATCTGAAACTGTGATGGAAAAATAAAATATTGAGATAATGCAAAAAGACAATGAAAAATTATTTTTTGTCAATATCGCCCACCTCTAGTTTGCAGTGATGCACCATAAAGGGCTGAAGAGAAATCAGTGCTGCAGTTTTCAAATGAGTCAGTGAACTTGTTACTTTTATTAAAGGACACATATTATGACAAAAAATACTTATTTTACCTTTTAATCACATTTGTCCCACATCAAAAACATACCTGGAGATGCATTTAGCTTGATAAATGCTGTTTAGAAAATCTTCTCCCCTCTGACCATCAAAAACACTTTTCTGAATCTCCTCGATAACTGACATTTTCTTGATCTGTGACGTGGCTCTGAGAACCTTCTCTGCTGTTTTCAAGCCCAAAAATCATCGCCAAACTCATTCTGTGAATTTGTCCTGTCTAATCATGATGATGCATTTCCTTTTTTTTTTTTTTTTTTTGAGGGAGAATCCCCAAACCACTCTTTATATATGAGCACTTATTTTAAAATTGTAAATGCTGAAGAATATAAGGCCTGCTTCTCTTAGAGAGCCTGAGTCTCATTTTCTTGGTCATTAGACTCAGTCTTTTTTGTCTGTCAATCATCGTCTGATGAAGAACAGCGCCCGAAATGTCACTGTGGTGAGAACAAAATATAGTTGGGACACTCTTCTTGTAGAAATATCCACATTAGCCAAGGGGAAATAACGCTGATTGGAGCGGACAGTATGGGCCGTTGATTCTGGTTAGAGAATCAGGGGAAACTGGATTGAATTGAGAATGTCCTTTAATTTGTAATATGTGTGTGGTCTGGGAACAGAAAGACAGTAAACATGAATTAGTCACATTACTAAACTTCTACATTGCACAGTATATGCGGTATAGAACTCGGGTTACATTAGTAACCTACATATGCGCCGATGACGGAGCTATTTTTAGAACAAGCTAGTTGACGGCGAAAACAGCGATAAGTAAAGGATCGCGGCAGTTTAGCTGAATACAGTGCATTAACTGTCAAAGATAAGGATAAACATTAGCCATATACAATTGATAAACATTAACACAACCAAATACTCACTTTTATAGTAATTACGCACACAATATGTGGTGCTGCTGAATAGTTAGCTTGAATAGTAACAGTAAAAGAGGGCCGTCCAGAAACACGGAACTAAACTTTGGTTCCCCCTTAGTCTTTCTGACACAGCCGCCCCCAATTGTCAGTCAGGATAATTGTCCATCACCAGAAAGACTATCAGGAGCCCTGTCATCTTCTTCCACCAGCGGAGGAAGGGGAATCAGCCTGACGACCGGACGGGTGTAGGTCTTCTCTCTCACCTTCACGGCCGCTGTACGTACCCGACCATCTGGTGCAGGGAATGTCTCTGTCACTGTGCCCACGGGCCAGGATGCTCTCGGGAAGCAAGGATCTACGATGAGGACCACCTGTCCAACGCGGAGCTCCTTCACGTCAGTCTTCCACTTTCGGCGATCTTGTAGACCAGGTAGGTACTGGCGGATGAAGGATGACCAGAAATTGTCGGCGAGCACCTGACTGTGTCTCCATCGGCGTCTTCCCAGCAGGTCTTCATTGTCGTAGAGAGCTTGTGGAAGTGACGAATCTTTGCGTCCCATAAGCAGCATGTTGGGTGTTACCGGGTCAGGATCTGCGACATCGGCTGAGACATATCCAAGTGGCTTGGAGTTCAGGATGCCTTCCACCTCGATGAGTAGGGTGCGCAGGACCGGCTCAGGAACAACTTGCTCCTTTAGAATGACTCTAAGGGAAGCCTTTATCGACTTGACCTCCCTCTCCCACGTCCCTCCAAAGTGGGGAGCAGCTGGGGGATTGAACCGGAACTTGATTCTATGTTCTGCAAGATGTTTTGGAGTTGAGGGTTCATGGCTTGAAAGGCTTCTTGAAGTTCCCGACAGCCACCAGTGAAGTTTGTGCCATTGTCACAGAGTATCTCAAATGGCTTCCCACGATGGGCAACAAAGCGGCGGAGGCAAAGCAGGAAAGTGTCAGAGTCCAAGCCTTCAAGTAGATCTAAGTGAAGGCACCTCGTTGTCATACATTTGAATAGAATGCCCCATCTTTTTTCTTGGCGGCGACCAGTCTTCACAAGGAATGGACCGAAGCAGTCAACTCCCACAGAGTAGAATGGTGGTTTGTAGAGCCGCAGTCTTGCCGGTGGGAGATCTGCCATTCTTGGAGTTTGGGGTTTGGCACGCCAAAATTGGCATTCACGGCAGCCGTACTGGTGTTTGCGGATAGCCTCACGTCCTCTTAGGATCCAGTACTGGCGTCGCATCTCCGCAAGGACACGTTCAGCACCCGGGTGGTGGAGCCGTTCGTCGCAGTCTTTGATAAGCAACTTGGTGATAGGGTGTCTTGAGTCTAAAACAATTGGATGGATGGTTTCAGTTTCGAGGTCAGCCGCCCGTCGAAGCCTGCCACCAACTCGGATTAGACCAGTTGCTTGCTCGTACTCTGGAGCGAGGGAACTGAGCCTGCTATCTGTAGGAATTGGACGAAGGGTCTTGAGTGCTTTAACTTCTGCCGGGAAGGACTCAACTTGGGCTTGAACTAGCAGGGCTCTTTCAGCTGCAATGAAGTTTGAAGCTTCGATATTGACTTCAGGCGTAGCCGCCCCGTGACGGGACTGCTGAGTGGCTCGAATTAATTCTGTCCAGGTGTGGCACTTACTGGATTCAGGAAGCTGGGGGCTAGGTGGCACTGTAACAACTCCGATGAAGGCACTTTTCTTTAGCTCGCGTTGATCAGGTTCAGCAGCAGCGGTAGGCATAGTTGGCCACCGGTCTTGAGTTTCAGTGAGGAATGTAGGACCAAATCTCCACTGGCGATGGCACAGCAGCTCTTTCAAGGTGAGCCCCCTGGTTATGTGGTCTGCAGGGTTACGAGGGGAGTCAACAACAACCTCCAGCTTGTAAGGTCGGTCAACGTCTGGAGTTCCGCTACCCGCGTTCCAACAAACACCTTGTAGCGGCAGGACTCTGATTGTAGCCAGTGGAGTACAGTGGTGGAATCGGACCAGCAGATGACTTGGTGGATTGGAATGGTGAGCTCGGTCTCAATAAGCTTGACAAGTTGTGCACCAGATAGTGCTGCGCAGAGTTCAAGGCGAGGAATGGAGAGGCACTTCTTCGGGGCTACTCTGGAACGGGCTAGGATGAAGGCAATATGGACATTACCTTGGTCATCAGTGGTTCGCAGGTAAGCGACTGAACCGTATGCCCTCTCCGAAGCATCACAGAACGCATGGAGCTCCCTGGTCACTGTGGAAGTATCAGCATTTGGAGGCATGTAGGCTCTGGGGAACTGCACTTGAAGGAGATTGGGGAGCTCTTTGACCCAGGCAAGCCACTGCTCTTTAAGCTGTTGGTGTTCGATTGGGTCATCCCAGCTGAGGTCTTGCTTCCAAAGGTCCTGGATTAGAACCTTTGCTCTAGTTGTGAATGGTATTATGAACCCCAATGGATCATATTGGCTTGCAAGAGTCTTGTACTGGTTTCTGAGCGTGAGTTGAAGAGGCTCTTGTAGGCGGTGTCGATAACCCATGGTGTCATCAAGGCAGTTCCACTGCAGTCCAAGTGTGGACTCGTTCAGATCAGCGCTATCGCGGGACAGCCACAGTTCACTGCTGACAGATCTAGCTTCGGTGGGCAAGTGCTCAATGACTGAAGGCAGGTTGCTTGCCCACTGCCTGATCTCAAAACCACCTTCTGCGAGAAGTTGGCACAGTCCATCCACGACAGCCTTGGCATGAGCAGGGTCTGGTGTACTGTAGAGACAGTTGTCAACATAGAATGCCTGGGTCACTACTTCGGCAAGACCTGATGGGTTGGCTTGAGAGTCTTGGACATGGCGCTGCAGAGCATAGGTTGCGCAGCATGGACTGCAGGTGGTCCCAAAAGGCAGGACCTGCCACTCATAGATGTCGGGCTCCTCCTCTCGCTGCATATTTCTCCACAAGAAGCGCATGATGGGTTTGTCAGCAGCAAGCAGGAGTACCTGGTGAAACATACTTCGAATGTCACCGCTGATTGCCACACTGTGCTGGCGAAATCTAAGAAGCACGCCAAGCAAGATTTGTCCTAGGGTTGGCCCTGGAAGCAGTTGCTCATTCAAAGTTTGGCCTTTGTATTGAAATGAGCAGTTGAAGACTATACGGTCCTTGCCGTTATGGTGCACAATGTGGTGCGGGATGTACCAGGACTCTGTGGACTTGCATGCTTCTTCAGGTGAGATCCTTGCTACATAGCCTGCTGCCTTGAGCTTCTGGATTTCTGAGCAATAGGTGGAGGCCTTTACTGGGTCTTTGGCAAGTCTACGTTCGGTGCTGCGGAGACTTGGCGGTGCTGCTTCTTTGGGCGCTTGAAGAGGGATCGGTGGAAAGCGGCGGAGGAGCGGTGTGGCATAGCGCAGGGTACCCTCATTGTCTATTCTAACTGTAGATGTTTGGAGAAGGTCGAGGGCTTGCTGGTCAAGCTTAGACCTGGTTACCGCTTTCTCACAGTAAGGCAGGGTGTCAAGTTGCCAGAGGCGCTGCGCGTGCTGGAGTAACTCCGTGTTGGCTGCAGCTGTAGCAATATGCAGGCATTGGGTCAGATTATGAGCTGTTTGGATTGGAGTCATGGGACCTTGAAGGCACCAGCCGAGACGAGTGCAGACAGCAACAGGGCCATCTGGAGAGCCTTGTATAATTGGCATGACGGGACTGATGAGGTGGCACATATCCGAACCAATGAGGATGAGTGGATGCACACGGTCGACAGCTTGAAGTGGGATGCCTTGTAAGTGTCTGTGAGCCAGCAGGAGAGCAGCGATAGGGTAGTTGTGCTCCACAAAGCATAGTCCATCAGCTGAAAATGCATTGGAGATGAGATACTTCTCATTGGGCATTCTGGTGTATTGTCTGGATGGGAAGAGTCTCTGGAACTCCAGAAAGATTGAGGGACTGGAGGACTGGTGATAAAACGATTGTCCTCTCAAAGCCGTCGTCTAGAATTGCAGGTGCTTCCACTGACCGCTTGCCATTGTGAATGAGGATCTTTACCACCTTTAGCATCACTCGCTGCGTACGGCTGGGTTGGTCAAGGTAGACCTTTGTTGATCCTGGGCTCATTGTCAGGACAGCATTGAAGGTGTCACGGATCGAGTCATGAAGTATTGTGAGATGTTGCTCTTTACACACTTTGCAGGGCCGTTTGAGGTTGCAGCTCTCTACCGCATGACTGCGCCCACATTTCCAGCAGCGGTTTCCATCTTTGATCCAACTGACTATCTGGTTGGGTGTGAGCTTCTTAAAGTTATCACAGGAGTTTAGGTAGTGATCTTTGTTGTCGCAATGCGGACAGTAGGGCTGTGACTTTGAGGCCGGCTTGGACTGGGCAGGTTTAGAATGAGTTGACTCTTCCTTCACTGTGAGAAGCACAGGTGTGGACCGCTCTCTGTAGGTTGTAGAGGGGAAGCTCTTTGTAGATTTAGCTGGTTTACTTGACTCAGTCTGGTAGAGGGCTGCGGCACGACTTGAAATGCGTTTGGCTTGAGACTTGACTTGGAGCCAGTCAGCTAGGTCAGGAAGCGTGTAGGTGCGGTCTGAACCTGATTGCAGAATCCCTCGGTTAAGACAATACTCCACAAAGCCGTCACGGTAAGAAGGGGGCAGCTTACTTAGCAGCCGGTCAACGTGCGACCCGCACATGAGCTCCACGCCGTTGTGTCCTTCAAGAGTTTTCAGCATACCCACTAGGGCTTGGATGGGCAGAGCAAAGAGGTCAAAACTGTTGGCATCACTTGTCTTAAGTGCAGGAGAGTTTAGGATGGCGCCGAGCTCGGACTGGATAAGCTGCCTTGGTTGACCATACTTATCTTGTAGTGCGTTGAGTGCAGCGGTATACGGGCTTGAGTGATGCATGTATGCCTTTGCGAGTTGAAGAGCGCTCGGCAGCTTCAGATGGCTTAGCAACACTTGGTATTTGTGTTGCTCACTGAGATGGCTGTGGTTACTGAGCAGACTATCCAGTGCCATCTTCAGGAGGGCAAAGTCACTCTCACGACCGCTCTCAAACACAGGCAGCATGGGCTTGGGGATGCCAAAGGCAGAGGCAATTAGCATTTCTGCTCCGTGTTGTGGTTGTAGACCAGGATAGGGCACAGGTGCTGGTAAGGGAGCCTGGATGGGATAAGATGTGGCCGGAGGCTGCTCCCACTTGCAATATGCTATTGGCGGTGTTGGCTGCACTGCGTTTGTGTTGACGAGAGTGGGGTGCGATGCAGGGTTTGACTCTGTTGCTTGACTTAGAGTACTTTGCTGCTGCGCAGGTGAAGCTGCAGCTGCTGGTTGAGGCTGATAGGGGCTCGAGGAGTTGCTGTTAGTACTGAGAATTGACGTGACCAGTTTGGCTAGTTCAACATCAGTCTGTAGCTGCTGGAGTCTGCGGCTTTGGTCGAGGCGTTTGCTCAGGGCCTCTTTAGCTTGAAGGGCTTCCTCTTGTGCTCGTTGAGCAGCTTTAGCTTGGGTCTGTAGTTGATGAAGTTCCCGCTCTGCGTGTACATCCTCTTCCATCTGTCTCCGGAGGTTAACAAGTTCAAGTTGTTTAGCATTCTCTTCCAGTATTGCAGCTTGTATGGGAGAGAGACCATCTTGTGGGTAATGACCAATAGAGTAAGCCGTGTGTCTCCCTGAGCGTGAGCTGAAGCCAGATACAGAGCTGTGGGCTCTCCTCGAGGTGCTTCTGTGTTTGCTGCTGTAGCTGGATGAAGCGTTTGGAGGATGTGAGCTGTGTACGCCATAGTTGACTTCATAGTCCATCAGATGTGAGGGTAGACGGGCTTCTCTCTGGGGCCTGGTAAGGTCCTCTTCCATGGGTGCTGCGTGGTCCATACTGCTAAAGCGTAGCTCCAATCCAGGCTCGAAGGACCAGAATTTAATGTAGAAATATCCACATTAGCCAAGGGGAAATAACGCTGATTGGAGCGGACAGTATGGGCCGTTGATTCCGGTTAGAGAATCAGGGGAAACTGGATTGAATTGAGAATGTCCTTTAATTTGTAATATGTGTGTGGTCTGGGAACAGAAAGACAGTAAACATGAATTAGTCACATTACTAAACCTCTACATTGCACAGTATATGCGGTATAGAACTCGGGTTACATTAGTAACCTACATATGCGCTGATGACGGAGCTATTTTTAGAACAAGCTAGTTGACGGCGAAAACAGCGATAAGTAATGAATCGCGGCAGTTTAGCTGAATACAGTGCATTAACTGTCAAAGATAAGGATAAACATCAACCATATACAATTGATAAACATTAACACAACCAAATACTCACTTTTATAGAAATTACGCACACAATATGTGGTGCTGCTGAATAGTTAGCTTGAATAGTAATAGTAAAAGAGGGCCGTCCAGAAACACGGAACTAAACTTTGGTTCCCCCTTAGTCTTTCTGACACTTCTGTTCGAGTTGCACCTCATTTGGACCTTGGTTTTCATCATTGTCATCTTCAATGTAAATTTCATCTGGATTGACTTGTTTGGAAAGTTCTTCTAGCTCAGAAGGTGAAGTATCACTCCTGACAAAGGGAATCTTTTCTTTAGGTTTTGGTTCATCCTGCTCAGCCTCTGCGGCTAGCTGTTGTGCCTTTTGTTCAAGCATTTTCATGTCATCAATACCAATTTGGGCTGGAGAAAGATCAGACACTGTGCCTGTAGAGCTTGTTGTGGCTTTTAGCATCTGAGAGGACATGAAATTGACCTGAATGTTGTATGTGGCCTGGACACTGCGTTTGATTCTTAACATTTCTCGAACTGTATCCTCATTTCCATGACGGATCTCAAACTCTTTCAACATTTGCCAGAAATTTGCAGTCACCCTAGGATCACAGATTTGAGAGCAATAGGAGTAGATTGCCCTGGCTCGATCGATTTCACCCAGTTTACTCTCCATATCAGTAAACCGAAGAAACATATCTCTTGCATGTTCATCAGGCAAGACCTCAATAGCTTTCTGATATATTGTATAGGTAACTACTCCTTACATTTCAGCTGCTCTCTTTGTGTAAATATTGAACATGTCATACCTCTCATCAATTTCTACTGCCTCTGTCGCTCTTTCATAGACAGTCGAGCCAACCAATATTCCTCCTCCAAATTGGCACACAGTAGGAAAATGTTTTCGCAAACTTTACTGGGCAGCCATCAAGGGCTTGTTCAAATAAATCTCTTGCTCTCTCAAGCTTCTTTCCGCCATATTGGTCAATAAACGTGGTGAGGTAAGTGTTCCAAATGTCACACACATTTGGCCCCTTGAACAAAGCAATGCCACGCTCATATGCTTTAAAGGTTTCTTCAAAGTAGTTGTGCTCTTCAAGAAACATTGCATAATTGATGATGATCTATGGTGTTGCTTCAATAATACGATCATCTTCAGCTTTTGTGGACTGAAAATTTTCCCAGAGTCTCTTCAAGGTCAGCCAGACTCTTTTTTTGGACTGGCTCGGAGGAAAGTATTCTGCCTTCTTGAATGGGATTGCAGTAGCTTTCCCCAGTAGGCGCAGAGCCTATTTGTAATTTTCATGACGCAGTTCCATTTCTCCAGGTTCACACCACACTGCTGACAGGTCATCCACTTGCTTGTAGTTTTCTTTAGTTGCCTTTTCAAAGACCGGTTGCTCATTTTCTTCATAGAACTTCGCAAAGGAAACCCAAAGTGAGTCCTCCAGTCTGTACAGCCTCAGTATAGGTGTGAAGTCGGACGGGGAGACAAATTAACAAGAGTAAAGTCTGGAGAATAAAGTCTAACTGCAGTGGGTGGCGGTAATGTAACACTTGGATACCAACCACCATAAAACACCAAAAAGAAGAAGAATCTGCCGAGGATTCTCTGTGCCACTCATGAACATTGTGAGGGTTTTGCCGAAGTAGAACTCTGTTTAGAAGAAGAGGGCGTCGAGCAATAAGCGGCGCAAAATGAGCTAATCTAAGCTCTAAATCAATGCCACCCTCTGCATCCTGGCCTGTTTCAACAGTGGTTTCCATCTTGACAGCAATCATGTTCTCTTCAAACTGAGCATAACTGTCAAATACTTGTGTGAAATCTCTAACTGTTACTACTGTAAGAATGGACTCTTCGTATACATCACAAGCTTTTTCCTCCTCGGATAATAGCTCTGACGTTCAGAGATGTAACTTCATCAGGATTCTGAGAGATCAGGTCACAAAGTTCATGCCACAGTTGATAGTTTGACTTGCCTTCCTTGGATACAAAGCTTTCATCATCGACAATAGCAGCAAGTCACAAAGCAGCTTCGTCCAAGCGGCCAACAGAGCACAAATAATCAATAAAACTGCATTCCTCTGCATTCTCTGGAGAACGCTTAAGGTATCCACGATAAACCCGAACTTCAGTTTCTGGGAGGGGTAGATTACGGACAAATCGCAGATACAGAGGCCAGATTGGTGGGTGCTGTGTAATCGGCAGGGCTCCGAAGGCACGATCAAATGTTCTCCGACTTCTTGTGATTTTACATTGGGAAAGAAGGAACTGGCAGTAGTCAAGCTAAATACTTCTTGAGCATGAAATCAAGTGCTCTTTTATGACAGTTGTTGATTTCTTCATAGACTGGCTCCATTATGCATTTCCCTTTGACCTGTTTACGTCTCTCCTTTGGATAGTTGTACCACAGCTCGTAACTGTCCGGGAGCACGTTCATAAATCATCTTCAGAGTTGTTTTGGGGTCATTTTGCTTGAAGATTTCTGGATGATTTCCTTTTCGTATGGTAGATCGTCATCTTCAAACATCAATTCCGACTTTTTTCTTAACGACGGAAAAGAGACTATAACACAATTAAGCAGGGGTTGTCATCTCGTGGTTAGCGCTTGAAGAAATAGCTGACGCCCAAACCCCCAGGGTCTCCCCGTCAATTAGACATTGGACCTTCTTCTTCTTCTTCTTCTTCTTCTTCTTCTTCTTCTTCTTCTTCTTCTTCTTCTTCTTCTTCTTCTTCTTCTTCTTCTTCTTCTTCTTCTTCTGTGTTTTATCGCGGTTGGTTGTTATTATGAGCCTGTTCCCTAAAAACTCAGTTAGTCCCATTGGAAACAGCAGCAATCCAAAATGTAATTGTATGTTTTATATATGTATATACCAAACTAAAGGTACTAAAGAGCATGATTAAAGCCTAATAAAACAAATAATGCATAAAGTAATGATCTCATAGGTAGCAGAAAACAAGGTTCACAGGTCAGTTCAGTCTTTGTGGCTTGTGTCTGGAGAAATGGAGAGCCTGGTGTAAGATTTAACAGACGATTATGGGTCAAGGATCATCAGGTCATTAATTCAGGCCACACAGTACAAATGTTACCCTTTTCTCTCTGTACCTGCTGTAGTCTAATTACGTTGCAAAAGGTACATTAGAGCAGCGATATTAAATAGCAAGTATCTCTGCACAGAGGGCCATTAGGACATTATGTCGCACACGTTAAAACTGATTTAGGCTTTGCCTTTTCACATGAGGCTTTATAGCTGTGCCCTACTTTCATTAGTTGTGCAGAATACGGCTTTGAAACACTGGTCCCGTCTTTTGAAAAATGTCTATTTAGAAATAATGAAAAAGTCTCTGTATATTGTTGTAAATGAGTATACTACATGCAAGCAGAGGGTATTTCTGCTTCTCTGAACATGTATAATAAAGCAATAAGCCATTTTTATCTCTTCATTGCTGCCTTTGAAATTAGAATATACACAAATGTGGCTCCTTTGGATCTCCTCTATCCTTGGGAGCATTGTGGCTTTCGGAACACAACAGACTTATTTCTTAAACTCTGAGGACCACCCAAACTGTTCCTAAATCATCCCTGCCAAAAACACACAGTAAATTCCATTTGAGTATTGGCAGAGTGATGCGTCATTGTCAAACAAACTCAGAACGGAGTTACACCTTTTAATCCGGCTTGTATTCTAAGTGGGAGAAAACCACATACATCTTAATTTGCTGTGTACAGTAAGTTGTATAGATGTGCGGACAGATTTCAGGAGCAATTTGTCACTTTTTATTGCTGTATGAAATTAAATTCACCAAGCGCCATTGTCCACCCGAAGAAAGAAATCATTCTCAATAGCACAAAATAAATCTATTGTGCATGCTATATATCAGAATTAAGCGCGAGGCGTCCTGGTGTATTTCAGGCCGTCACTTTCCACCGTATGCTCCGAGTCCTGCACCTGAAGCTGTGGAGCCGAGGGGCCATTAGACATTAGCCCGGTGAGAGCCCGCTGAGGAACTGTCACTGTCCATCAAGTCACGGCTCCAAACTGACACCATTGAGCCAAGCACTCCCCCCCTGCGCATACCAACACGGGCCCTTGTCAGAAAAATAGCCTGCAGGACTTTAGTAACTTCATCAACTTTAGCTGTCATACGAAACAAAAAACATCTTTAAGAACAGATCAATTAAAACACAAATGCTCTAGTTGTGCTTTTTCAAACTCTTTCTAATTGCATGCTTTATTAATTCATTACCCAGTTGTGGTAAATACTTTGAGCTGAGATTTTTTGCCAGTGCCCCATTCTGTGTTTAATATTGTGTCATTCCCAGTTTGTCATCGGTGCATCATATTGTATTTCTGAACCGACTAATGAGTTAAGTAAAAATTGAAATAAAAAAGTAATAAGCCCATAATAAGCCCACAAATTATGTTAATACATTGTTATTATTTTTACTAAAGTGAATTTATGACAAATCCCATGGTCGTGGAGAAGAGTGTGTTTGAGAAGGAGCAAATCATTGGCATCGAGCAGAGAAAACATCTAAGAGAAGCAGAAATTACAGATCTGAGAGTGTTTGGGATGAGCTGGAGAAAGATTTGTGCAGTGGTCACTCTCTCCCATCATCAATACAAGATCTTGGTGAAAAAAGAATGCTAAATAATGCAACACTGGATGGAAATAAGTCATTTGATTAAGCACAATAAACACTACCTTCTAATCTAATAAAAAATCCAATACAAAGTCCATAGCAGAAGTGGAAAGCGAAACACACTTATAATAATTCCATTGCTTTTCTTGATGATGACAGAGGCAGATTTTAACACAAAATCTTCAAAAGCCTGGATCTAACACAGTGTTGACTGAATATTTAATGTTGCAAAAGATTTCTGCAAGGATTTTCTATTTGATTGTTAGTTGGACAGTAAGTTTGTTTATTATTGATTTAGTCACTGTTTTGGTGATCAAAAGATTTCATACACATTTGTGCTTGTAGAAGAGCATTAGCATACAGATGAGATAATTATGTCGCATTATCTCAAATGATAATACTTTTTAGACGTTAAGTACAGTTTTATACTCACAAACAGACAGAGGTAAGCTGTTTAAAGATAAGGGTTCTCTTGTACTTATGTCATCTAGACCAGGGGTTCCCAAACTTTTCAGGCCCCCATTAGCAAAATTGTCATCTATGTTGCAAAACAGGTTTAATTGTGTTTATTTGTCTTATTAAGTAGTATATTTCTGTGACTTCATTTCAATAAACTGTTTGAACTAGAAATACATTAAAACAGTGTCATAATCATAAAATTGTGATTGTCGCAACCTCCAGCTCATGCCTCATGGCCCCCGAGGGTTCCCGACCCCCACTTTGGGAATCACTGATCCAGACTGGACTATCACCTGTCAGCGAGGAGGACATTTGTTACAGTAAAACAATATCAAACCTGACAGAGGACCCCATGGTGTGAAAACCAGGACATGGGGGACTCAGATTCAGCCCTGGTCCAAGTCGATAGTGAGCGCCAGACAGGAGCTGCTGGAGGCCCCGTGCCAGAGCCGCGGTGGGACTGTAGGCCTACTGCCAAACCCTGAACACTGTGACAAAGTTAGCCCTACAGATGGAGAGCATGGGCGCTTCTTCTGCCCAGAACCGCCCTGCCGGAGTATCCAACTGCGATAGTGCGCATGTGAAGACAGCCTTTCCACTTTCCAAACCACTCGTATAAATCCTATGCTCTTGAGATGGAACTTCAGTCTTTGGAAATGAGCTCACCCCTTTTCAGCTAATCCAGAGATTAAAAAGCAAGCATTTAAGTAGGGATGTCACAATATCAACATTTAGTTTTACGATTAACGATTATTCCCAATTATTTACACCATGACAAAACAATATTGAAATCCTTCATTCTCTTTCCATTTGTCAAATATGTCACAAACTATCAAATGACCTTTTCTGAAGTAAAAAGTTATGATATTGTGACATTTAAGACGAAAAAAAAAAAATACTGCATAAACTGAAATAAAATTACTTATATTTGCTGCCAGCAATTATTATAATTATTAAATATATTGTTTAGCTCTTGTGATTATATTGTGACCTGAATTATCCCTATTATCAATTAACCGAATCATCTTGACATTTCTACATTTAAGTTAGAGTTTTAACTTATATATATATATATATATACTATGGCTGTAGAACTTTTTGTCGACTTAATCAGTGCTGGTCCACTGTGCAGTAAGTTGACTAAAAAGAGGCAATGGCTCTTAAAACTTAGTACAAAGCCTAATCAAACTCAAGGGAATTAATGAACAAAATATACAGAAAAGTACCAGTGACAGTAGAATTAGAAGAATAAACTCAGAAATGCTTATAATATACTGTAATACTAAGAAAACGATTAATCAAAGCTCTTGGTTGACTAAGACAGCAGTGACCGATTAATGGACTAAATGTCTGCAGCCTGACTTTTTACACGCAGAAATACTACGCTGAATCTACATTATGCTGGTTTCGTGGGGCAAACGGAGGCTGCAAACCTGTAAATATGCAAGAAGATCAATTGTCCCTTGAGAGAAACACACTAGCTCCATTTGACCCATCTCTTAATGCTACAGGGGAAAGTTGTCAAGAGCAGCAAGCGAAGTGCAGAACCCAGGAAAAGGCTTTCAACAGAGCTTATCCTTTACAGGGAACATATAGTTTGGGGATTAGCCCATGGTACACGTTTGAATAGAAACTGATTTAAGGCAACATGCAAACTCTACCAGCCTCATGAGGGAACCAACCCCAACTCCAGCACAACAACAGCGCAAAGAACAAAACCTGCTCCCACCGGTATTCATTTTAATAATAATTGATCGCTTTATAATGTGTCGTAAAGTGTGATGCAGAGAGCACAGAGAGCATGAGATGGCTGGCTGCTGCGTGGCCCCCAGACTTCTCAGGGCATAAGGTGAAAAACTCTCTCTCACTCTTACAGAAGAATTGATTGTTACAAAAAGTCGTTTTAGTTGAAGAAGAAGACAAAAAAAAGAAAACAGAAGGCGAGCACAGGCCAACCCCATGGGGCGCCATCTCTTCCATTTCTTTGGCTCTTTTGCTATTTTATTTACAACACAAGAATACACTCACGGTCCCCAGGAGATGCCGGCTGGATGAGAGGGGAGATTCAGTGCGCACATTATGCCGTAAAAAGCATTGTTTCTCATCGGGCGCTGGTTTCCTCAGTTCCTTTTGTGTTTAAATGTTTACATGGAACAGCTTGGGGCTCGGAGACAGATGTATGGTCCAAGAATACCTCCTTTTTGCAATGAGATGAAAGTTTTTACAACGCTTTTGAAGATTTTTTTTCTTCTTCTTCCGGCAAACGGCTTATTAGAAATGTGTTTGACAAGGCTACAACATTTTGGATCACTTGTCAAAAGGGTTTTGGACGAATCAAATGGATCGTGGCACTTTTCATATTCAAGGTCGTTCTCTTTTCTCACTCAAGGCCCATTTCTCGCTCAAGGCCCATTCTTTCGAACCCGCTCGCTCTCTTCTCCGTCGCCGCCTTCCAGTCTTGTGCCAGATTGATTAGACATTTAGCCAGGAGAATTAATATATGAAAATCTGCTTTCCTTCCCCGCCTGCAGCGTTCTCTTCCTTTTCCCTCATTAGTAAACAAGAAGAAATGTGAAAACAAAAACCACTTCAGCGCCATGTGGTTAAAATTGCCCAAAGAAGAATGACTGGTGTCGTTGGTCACGCTATTGTTAAAAAATAGACGATAACTTCAGAGAATAAAAGACTTTTGCGGATTTGGCAGTGTACTGTTTCATCTTTTACATATTTAGTATTTTTCTATAACTTCTCTAAAAGCAACATCTGTAATAACGACAAGATGTTCACCTTTAGTGCCCAAAACTCCCCCAATCAAAACCAAAGCTGATGAAGTCTGAATGATCTGGAAGTTTGGTTCTCTGTCAGATGAGCCGCCCAAGTCCTGTGATGCATTTGACATTTAGATAATTAGAATGTATAAGTCCTCTTAAATTGAAGGGCACTGTGTTGTTAATCTTAACTATACAGAGTTTGCAGGGTGTGGGTCATCTCTACACTTTAACATGGGGCTGTGCAATTCACTTAAATTTAATTGAGATTCAGTTGTTTTTAATCGTCATTGATCAGTTTGGGTCTTTATAATGGACGGGTATAAAAGCGTTTGGAGAATACGTTCAAGGAAGAAACAGGACTACTTTGTGTATTTATTTAATGTATGCTTGGTTTGTATAGAAGATAAGCATTGAACGACATTTTAATTTGTTTTCAATAAGACAAAAAACAAAAAACTTATACCTCAATATGAATAAAAGAAATAGTGTCCTACTTTGATGTAAAACAGTATGTCAACACAAACCATTGTGTTAATAGATCCTTAGCACTTGCACAAGTCCAGTCTTGTGGCTAATCATTTCAGAGAGTTCCTCTAATGTGGCAGGATGACAGGCACATGGTGTGAGAGTCTTTGCCCCGTGCAAATCACTATTATCATATTCCTCTGGGCAAATGGCAATTACTGGGCAAAGGGTGAAAGCCAAAACCCTGTGGTATGAGTTAATTTGATTACATTTCCATTATGAAGTGTAAACACAGTTTTCTGCTTGGCTGAACCAATTAAAAGCCTCCTGAAGCTATAAAACAGCAAAGCATAATATACTTGTATACTGTGAATTAGAGCCTAATCATTAGTTATACACTTATACGGGGACCGGGGTGCAGTGAAGTCATTTGTACAGAAGGAAAACGTATTGTAAAACAAGAAACAAAAACTTAAATAGGTTTTCTGTCTCCAAAGCGAGCGGTTCCATTTTGGTGAAGTGTGCTTTCTGTAGCAACATAAATAAACATGCGTTGACAGCATTTGGCATCAAGAGAGACGAGAGTGGAGTGGCCAACATGGAGGACAGGCACTGAGAACAAACAAGGAGTCAGTCTGCCATCATGTCTCACCTGAGGCACACACAAGCCACGCGCCGGCTTGTTGGCCTTGAGTCTCATTGTGATGAAAATAAGCATTTAGTCCAAATTTGAGAAGACATCTGTTAGCTCTCTGGAGCAGTAAACATGTTTAATTAAGTACATTTCAGCAGACAGGGAGGTACATATGTCAGCAATATGCCCTGGGTGTAATTATGGTCTGCTACCAAAGAAAGTACTGCCATTTTCTCTCCAGTGTTCCTTAATCCAATATACAGTTATTGTCAGTAACTCAATTAACTTCATAGACGGGGCCCCATCTAATGACACCAATCATATGCAGTATTTTTACCCGAATATTGTTTTAAGAAAATACTCAAACATCAAAACATAACTACTCCTTGGAGTGTCCAGCCTTTTTGGAATTTTAATTTTAATTACTATGGCTAAACACCAATGTTCTTTAGTCCTGGAGATTAGTCTTAATTGTGTTCTGTTAGGTAGGGATAGCTTTGTCACATTTTTGTTATTTCTAATGTTAATATTGGCATGGCAGTGGCGTGTGGTCAAGGCAAACAGTGATTAGCCAATAAAATCTAAAATTACCGTGTGTTGCAACTATATATGAATTGTTCTAAAATATATCCAAATAAGCCTGTTTTCACTTCACTTCTGCTGCTGAAGCTTGGCTGAACTCACGGTGTCTTTTAGTGGCCACTACAGGCCGCTGAGCAGTACTGCAGGAAGCGTGCTTCTGCTTTGACCACAGCGGCTCAGTCTGTGACCGTGTTCAGAGGCCCGTTCATGCTCCGCTCTCTAACACGAGCTTTTAGAAGCAGAGCGGACAGCAGCTTCTTTTAGAGGTCTGCACATGCTCTGAGGACCACACAGCCTCAAACCCATGGATCCATGCTCAAATCACGCGGAAAAATCATGGATGTTTGCAGGTTCTGCCCTAACTGAGCATGTGCAGAGGAGAAGTGAAGCTTGAATACTATCTTTTAGAGGTGTTTGTAGCTAAGGCTCCGTTTATGTTTCCAATGACTGGATGTAAGCAAGAAATACAGGCAGTGATTTAACAACATGGAATTATTTTTGTAATCAATGGGTTGATGAAGTCTTCTTGTTTATCCATTAAGCACACAGTACGTGAGTTTAGCTCAGTAGGATATGTGCGGGAGACAGAAGCCCACCCTTGCATTTTTTTCACTTTTCTATCGTCCACTAAATATTAATGAACAACCCAGGTCTGGTTGCCCATCCATAAAAGTCACTGTCTACCCATGATGCACAGTTGCAGAGTGGTTAAAGCTCTTGCCTCCCAATAAAAAGATTGTAGGTTCAATTCCTGGGCCCAGACCAACATCACATCTGCACCGTCCAAAGACATGTTAGGTAAACTGACAACTCTAAATTGGCCTTGTGTCTCCAATCGATCCAATGATTGTTTGTGTGTGATGAGCTGGCCCCTGTTCAGGGTGTACCCCACTTAAGGCCCAAAGTCAATGGGCTCCAGTCACCCATGACTCCTAACGGGCACAAGCAGTAGAAAATGAATGAATATTATGTTCATTTTGTCCATATAAGACGGTAGCTTCAAAGTCCATAGCTTCATAGTTGCAATTTAAATAAATAATTAATAATAATATTCTACCTTGTCTGTTGATACAGTATATTGGAAATCAGGCTTCTCAGAAACCAAAGTGAGTGTCCTCACTTGAGACTGAGACTTGTGTTCTGTTGCTTTAATAACATTTACTGTATGGCATATCTGTTTCAGGTTTGATGTGTACGGTCAATTTTATGAAGTACATGCAAAAATAGATGAAGCTTTCTATTACTTGTGATTGAGTGTTGTAAGAGCAGGCGCAGATGATCGGCTTTGTAATCAGTTTGTGGCTGCCTTTGATTCTATTAAAACTGTATTATATTTCGTCTGATGGACTTGTGTAATCTTGTACACATTGATTTTTCTATCTTTCTGCTGCAGATTTGTGTGTATGTGTTGGTGTCTGCCGCTCCAGTGGATGAATTATGATCCTGTGGCCCGCATTACAGCAGCCAGTTTTAATCACACACGGATTGAGAGTGTTTTAAACAAATGTCTTTTTGTAAGCGCGCCGGATTATCATCAGATTTAAAGATTTGGAAATGGCTGACAGCTGTCAGGCCATATAATAACCTACGTCCAGAAAATTATGGCAGCTGCAGTTTGGCACAATGTCAATGCTGCGATCAAGGTTAAAGCTCAATACCCAGTGACAAAGGAACACAAAAGCACAAGAACCACACGAGCGCGACAGGAGTTTGATTATGACTTTGGAGGCGACAGAAAACTGATAAACAAGGCCATTTCTATACTACTTTCTGCCTGAGTTCTACAGTAAAATGTGTGTCTGCTTCAGGCTGGCCATCTTGCCAAAACAAGCCCCAATCTAGAGCTTTATGTGCAACTAAACGTCGACGTGTCTTGTAGATTAAAAAGGTTGAATTTAAGAGCATACTTATTTTGGTGGTAATTCTCAAAGGGCTGTTGGCATGCGTTCCCGTGGCGATACATTACGGACGTTACAATATAAAATGTGAGAGTTACGATTATTGCAAGAAGAAACATCACAAAACTATTCAGAATGGTTGGCACGCTGACCAAACAACGGGGAAATCCTTTATTTGCTTCCTTTCAAAAGTCTCGCTCTACCAAATCCAACTTTCTGAATGAAACAGTAGTCACATAAACAGCCAGATAAAAAGTACTTTCAAGGAGAATAGATTGAGTTGAAATGATTCGTAGCCAATCACGATTCTCAAGTAACAAAATAATCTTGATATCCCTTCAACATACATCAGTGTTTCAGTGTTTAATTTAAGCAAGGGCCATTTTTTCTTCAAACACTTTGCCTCTAAAACCGTTGCCTTTTATGCATCATCCATTTGCATTTTATCCTCAGTCAAAGAAGCAGACTCCCCAAAGTCTACATCCAATTTTTACTCGGTTGGAACAGCTTGAGCGAAGGGACGGGGGGACTGTTTAAAGGTTACAAACGACAAAAGTCCATGTCTTTACTTGTTACTGCGATTAGGGCGTTTTAATAAGCCCTCAAACAGCCTGCTGTGCGCCGCTAGTGGCAGGAGAATGGTTGTCTCGTGCTCAGGTGTCCTCCCGAGTTCTGAAAACACCAGCGGTATTAGACGCAGCGGGGGCCCCCAGTAGACACCTGCCGAAAAACAAGTACATGCCTCACCTACTGCTCCCTTGAGCCCACTGCCACTGTTTGTCTCTGTCTCTGTGTGTGTGTGTTACGTGTTGCCTAATTTATGCCATCCACACAGGTCCACTGCACCGAGGGAGAGAGCAGGAGCATCCCTTGCTTATCGCGCTGCCACTCATTTGCAAACCAGCATAAGCAGAGGATCCTAGGGCTGTAGTCGGCTCAAGAAATCCTCGCTCGACTAAAGTCATGCACTGCCGATCAGTTAGTCAACTCAAGAGGTGGAAAATGCCCTCAAAAAGTATCTTTACGCATCTGACCAACCTGCACTCGCAAACTCTACGACTGCATGGGAGTTTAGGCAAAAAAAAACAACTATTTATACTGAATAGTGGGAGTGAATCATGAGTTTCATCTGCTTTTTATGAGAAAAAGGCTAATTCACTCGGCGATTTCTCCTTTTTGTTGTTTGCTGTTCAATCCTTAAGAATAATTTGTCGACTAATACACATTTTGGTCAGCTACAGAGCGAAGAGCACCTCCGACAAAGACTAAATCTGCAAAAGAAATAGAGAATACAAGTGGAGAGGGGTTGTTCCAGACTTGAATCTCTCACCGATGAAAATGTGCAGCTCGTGACACCACTGAGGGGGTCTGAATACCAAATGCGAGCAGGAGAAAGGGGGCTGTTTTGGGGGTGAAGGGGAAAAAAAAGGTAAAGTGTCGTGATGGGAGGCGCTCAACAGATCCTCTCAAAGTCTAGCTGGGGGAAAGGCATTAATACCAGCCCCAGAAACGGCGCCCTGCATAATGAGAGATGCCCGAGACTCCCTTCAGATAAGGTTACAAACACTTAGAGCAAAGCCACCTATTCAAAGACAAACAAGCAAAGGGATTATGTTGCTTTTAGGACATGGCTGCACCGAGCATTGAGGGGGAAACATAAAGGAGCCACTTCAAATACAAGCCTATGCCACCTGTGAGAAGCTAGAACATGCCTCCGAGAGACAGAGGGGACTTGAGTCTACAAAGTACACACACTGTGGCTGTGTACAACTCCTATTGTGTGTACGCTTTCTTGTTTTACCATTGGAGTGTGTGTTTAATGTACAGGGAAAATGTGCATTCAATACATAAACCATGGAAAGTGAATGGTCAAGGTCTCAAGGACTATTACAAACACATAATAATACCAAGATACATAGACAGTTTCACATATTATTCAGTACAACTGTTATAATTGAAACGCAAGCACTACATTACTCATGAGCTGATTCAACAGACATTATCCAGTGCAGTTTGGATGGAGCAGCACCATCTGAACTGATTTGTGAGCTCACATTCACACAAATCTATCTATCTGGCCGAGACACTCAAATAGGGCAGGATGGTAAATCTGAACAGGTTAATTGTCACCAAGTGTTTCTGCACAGGACCCAACATGCACATACATCATTTTAAATAACTTAGAAGGAGCGGGCTAGTTTGTTTTACGCACGTATTCAACTGATAGATCTATCCAACCATTGCCACGGGCGGTCCGACTTCAACAAAAGCAGCAAAAAAAGGCAAAACGACAGAGTTTCTATGACACACAAGAGACATTCCGTGGGCATTCTCACCTTGCGCTTGGGCCCCTCGCATCACAATCGACAGGAGAATCCAACAGGAGCCCCACATCTGCGCGACCTGTCCGGTGCGTCTCATCGTGTCCTGCCGTGATACCAGCGGCGCGGGACCGGACGCAAGACTCCTCTGTCTCCGTGTCCGCGCTGGGAACATGTTGCACGGTGGCCACGCACTCCCCTGACTGATGCTGTGCCGCCGCCGCCGGTGCTGGAGCCTGATCCCGTGCGTCAGAGCGCTCCTCGCCTCAGCCGCGGAGTGAGTGACTGGCGCTGGAGCCGCGCGCTGATGCTCGAGCTCGGGCAGGGGAGAGTGACTCTTTTTTTGGAGTCCCACGGACAAGTCCCGCTCCTGGCAAAAGGCGGAGTCCAGTTCAATTTGGTGCACAGCCTGTCTGGGCATTGACATCTTATACCTTTTATTAGGCTCTGCTCTCCAAGACGCACGAGGAGGATTTTAGTTTATTGTAACGTGATGAAATCCTTTACAGTAATACAAATCACGTGCCTTTATCCTATATGTGCTTCTTCTGTCACAAAAATGCACTTTGAAATGCGACTTTTTCCATACATACATTATTTATCCATAACAGAATGAATTGAGTGTGTTGAGTTGTAAAGTTACGCGGGGTTTTAAATAGTTTTGAACGAGTCATAATTTTACATATTTACAATGAAATCAACAAAAATCTTTCCATATCTACCTATCTTTACTTCTTATTATTATGAAGACGGCCCAGAGGCAGCGCGCTCAGGCTGAGCCCGGTGTGCTCTGTGCGCTACTGCCACCACGCGGCCGACACAGGAACAGGAGCGAGCTGGATCTTGACACCTATGATGGATTGGCTGGTGACACATTCCAACTAAAAGGCTGTGATTTTCAAAACGAACATGTGACAAGTAAATTTGTGTTTTGGACGTTTTTCCTTGCTGAAAATATATAGTCCGTGCTTTGGCAGAGGCGTTTTCTATAAGGTAAATTGCAGTGGCGAGATTAGTAAAAGAAGAAAGGTTTTTTTTTTTTTTTTTAATGAATGTCATGTCGCCTTCCTTAATGTTCAGTAAAATGACAACATGATGGGTACATGAAAAAGGCGGGACCCGTTTAAAAACATTATGCTGCACAGTTTTCATATGAGCTTTGTTGTCCAGACGTCTTTTGAGCTCCCTCAAAAATGCACACAGGGCAAAGGAATCATCAAAGAACTGTCACCCTCAGAAACACATTATACTTATGTGTGGCTGCCTGTGTGTGTGTGTGTGGCATTAGATTGTGCAAGTCTTGAAAATATGGTTGCTTTGGTGGCATATTATTGACTTAAAAGACAAAATTTTTGGCTCTCCCAGTATGAGAAAATGCTGTTTTTAAAGGGGCACGTGTGTGTGTGTGTGGGGGGGGGCGTTTATTTAAGACTTTCCCGCTTAAATAAACGTCAATTTGTTTGTTTGTCTCCATAAAAATGTAATTGTTTTATATAGCATTAATTATCAATGTTACATTTACTCAATTACATTTGTGTTTTTACTGCTCAAAACTGGTAAACTCTCAAAGGTCAGACTTTTGATTTGTCCTGGTGACATCATTAGTCTCTTCCCCTGGAGATAGTTTAATGCCATACTGTGGAACATTCTAGATAAAGCGTGCATTTGGTAGCCCTTAATTAGTTCATAAACAGGATGGCAATCTTGAATGAGATTCAAGAATCAAGAATGAGACGATCAATGGTAAAAAAATCAATTTAGATGTTTTGACTGTCATCCAGAAGACATTGAAGTTACATATAGCACCTTTAATACATACATACCGCATTGCTCTCACCCAGCGGCTATTGTTCATTATTTTTCACGATTTTCTTGTTGAGTTCATCTTTTACATGACAAATACCTGTTATATAGAGACCGTATACACTAAGGCGCCCAGAGACTCATTTGGTGTCATCCATAGCTTCCCCTCTACAATTCCTTCCCCCCGTTCTCCCTCCTGCGTCAGCGACCTCACCTATGCTCCAAGAACCTCCCGGTAATGATGCACTGATTATGAGGCTCTTAGGCCAGCAGATTGCTCTCTAGTCTCATTCGCATGCAGTGGAAAATTGCTACTGTCTTGGTACCCCCTCCCCTGCTGTGCTTTTCATGGAGGTTGACATTAGCAAGCTGCTGGGGAACCGGCACCGACACAAGGGCAGGTGCTCCGGTGCAAGACTTATAACTCTTGCGCAGCACACAGGTGGCTGGAGGATGTGAGTGGGCACAGAGTGGCTCGAGCTGGGACATAGAGACGAGCCAAAAGCCCAGAGTACAACAGTAAGACGTTTGTATAGCTGATGCTGACAATGTGACAAATCTTTATGTCCGTAGTGGCTTGAGTGCGTCACTGCTACAGCTGAAAGCATATACTGAATAGCTGTAATTAGGCCTTGAAATGGCATTTAGCGTTTATACACACACGCTGAAGAAAAGAGAGCAATGTAAACTTTACTGTAAGTGCTTGAATTTCTATAAATCCACCCAATACAGGCACACACCACTGTATTCTTAAAGCATAAGCTGTGTGCAGAAAGGGGATCTGGTGTGAAATAATGGCCATGTCAATGAGTAACTTCAAATTGTTCCAGATAGCAAATCATAAATGTTAAATCATTTTGCAAAAAAAAGGCTCTGATTTCATTGGGCACAACTGCAACAGTGTAATTTTTTATTTAAATGTGAGTTAAGTGCTATATGCGTACAGGTTTATTGCATCTCGCACAAACTTTGATCCAGCACCAAAACTGAATAAATACCATTTTGAACCAGGCAATAGAGCACAGAGCAGAGAATATTTGAAAGCTGTTCTCATTACTATCAGCTGGAACGGTTTGAAATGGCTTGATTAAATGGGATACGTTTGAGATTGGCCCAGCGCTGCTCCTCATCTGAGCGTGCTGCCAGCATTGCACATTGAAATCTGCCGCCAAGAGCAATGGTCTCCTTTCAGCTGTTCCATTCAGGGGCCGCGGCCGCCAATGTGCCTCTGTTTAACCCTGTTTTAGCACCTCGCAAACCTAATTTCATGTGCATTTTCAGCAGATTCATAAAAGTATCTATTGCCTGTGCCATTATCATTAACTCCTTTCTCCTCTGTATTAAGTCCAACACCTCTGAGTTTGGCGTCGAAACCTTATTTCCTAAACATCGAAGTACCTCTGATGAACTTTTTACCTATTCTAGCAATCGCAACTACTCCGAAAAGATACCAAACTTAGCACAAGATCTGGCGATGGGTTCACTACGGACTGAATTGACTGTATATTGTTGTATATGTATTGCTCACTGTAAGTTTTTTTGTGTTTTTATTGTTTTATTCTGTGTTTTGTGAAGCACTTTGTGACTTCTGTCTGTGAAAGGTGCTATACAAATAAAATGTACGTACTTGCTTACTTACTTACTGTGTATTTTCTCTACAAAAGCAAACATTTTGGTTTTTGACCATTTGTGTCTGGCTCAATCACACCTATTGAAACTGTAAGAAGAACAAGTAGTGTTCATTGAGAAGTGCATATTCTTTGCAGGCCAATGGAGGTGCATCAGCATTCACTAGCACGGACCACGCCACAACGGAGTATGAAATAATATTTATTGATAATAACGATGATGGATCGACGATGGAGCTCGACGATGGATCGACGATGGAGATTGATGGTGTAGCGACGATCGAGCCACGAGAGTTGGCTGGGTAGAGACTCAGGATGGGGGCTCTGTCTCGGGTAACCAGCCCGGCCGATTCAGAACCCCCCCCCCCTCCGTAGATGGTGATGTGTTAAGGTGAAGATGATAAGAGACATGGTGTGGGAGGGCGGGGTCGAGAGAGCTGAGACGACAAGATATGCTGTGAATAGGCCTTATAAATAGGGCTTCTGGGTAATTACAGGTGTGGTTAGAGAGTGGGGGCGTGTTTACTAGTGGAGTAGAGGTTGAGGCGTGGTCCTGCTCCTGAACCTCAGTTAGCGATTGAAATCTCCAACTCCATTTAATGCCACGTGTGTTCTCTCCATGGACCACTGTGTCTTCAAGTCACACACACCTTTGTAGATTTAGCTTTAAACATCACAGCACCATAAAGATCACTGTTATATTTGAGCCCAACTCTCACGTATCAAACTTAGGTGAACTCAAAGCCATTGCTGATGCATGTGCTGCCGCTGTCAGCCACATAGATCATTTAGCCGCCAAGGAAATGATGTTCTCAATCTTTGGACCGGTTATTTTGCTATTGTGGATTTTCCGCTGGGATACTGCTTCCTCCCATCGTAAAAACTGAAATAGATAAATGATTAGACAGTTTGAAAAAGGCTGCAGGCTAAATTTCTGCCAGAAGGATTTTCTTCTGAGTGTCAATATACCATTTCATCAGTTTGAGACTGCGGGAAATTATTGCCAGCAACTTTATTATTCGAACTTCAATTTAAAAAAAAAGAAAAAAGAAAGAAAATTGTGAGGACAAAGCGATAGTTCTTTAAAAAAAAAGGAACTGTTGTACTGTTTTCAGCCACGGAAAAAGTCACTCAGGAATATTGCCTTGAATCACTGGTATAATTGCTCTCCTCCGGTCTCACTTTGATGTAAATAACATTAGCAATTTCCCGAGCGTTTTGCATTGATCTCCCACAGCAGCATCTGCACCCAGAAGAAGCAGCGAGCCGTTTTTTGAAAATGTAATGTCTTGAAGTCGAAGATGCGAAGGGTATATTTCATTCAAGGTTTGTCAGGTAGAAGTGGAATACCTGAAAAATGCAACGCTATTGGGATCGGCCTCGACAGTTAGTGCATCGCCCGAAGAAATCTCAGCGTCTGACAGCGAGCAGCCAATCAGTGAGTCTTTATACACAAGCGCATCGCATTCACGGCCATGCAAACTGGAACGGCTGCATTATGTCGGTCTATTATGTTGCCAAGTGCCACTTCAAGTCTTTATTGTGCGCATGGCTGTTAAAGACTGGGAAAATGCGTTGTGGATTTCGAAAGGTTTTTAGATTGCTCTTACTTTTGACTGTTTCAGAAGAAGGCACATTCATTTTTAGTTTTGTATCTCAACTGGGATATGACTTCTCTGACGAAACACCATGGTACAGACATTAATACATAATATATATATATATAAACTAGTTCTGTTACCTCTACTACTGCAGCTACCACATTTACTTCAACTCATGGCAAAATATATATTTCTAGATCAATTAAAATGACTTGAATCCAGGAAATTCATCTTCTTTCAATAATTTGGATGTTATCTATATTATTTCACCTGTTAAAAGTGTCTCTCACTTATTTCAAGGCTAATTATTTGCCAATGGGGTAAAACTGCTTTCCATAAAGGCAAATTTATTCCATTATTTCACGATAAATTATCAAAGTCAGAGTTGTTTTGAAACCAGTAAAATATTCTATGCTACAGAAGCATTTAAATATAATCTGGTCAAAACTACTAAAATTAAGACTATTCTTCTGAATTTAGGTCAATTTAAGCCAGTTATTACATTTTTTCAACACAGGTAATATGAGTTCCACTATCTTTGCAATTACCACAATATTTTTCATAGAACCCAATTCACTTCACTTTTTCAATCCTAAAACGTTCATTTTATTCCTCCAAACTTGATGATTTCCCCGCACTGTAAACAGAGTGAATCACTCACAAACAAAGAGGCCCAGCACACAAAAAGAGAATTCACTACGGAGCGAACCGCTCTTCATTTTAGATCATCGGTGATAAAGGTCATCGCTGTCATGTTCATATTCAGCAGGTAATTAAAGCAGCTATTTACTTGCAGGAGACAATTTATTTTCCGCTGCCGGTCCTCCTCCTCGCCTCCTCCTCGCCTCCTCCTCGCCTCCTCCTCGCCTCCTCGCCTCCTGCTCGACCTCTCCCTGTATGTGAGCCTAGAAACCTCGAGAAAGAGCATGTCTGTTGTGAGCTGCCATCCTGGACTCCTCAGAGATGTCTTTAAGTAGTCCAGAGAAGTAGCTGTGATAAAGTACGAGCAGTGTAGTAGTAGTAAAAGTGTAAGTGAACTAATGCTTACAGTATACTTGTTTTTGTAGTCTAAGATAAACTACTCTCCTCTATTTACAAGATGTATATTATTTCTTAACTATATTGTCTACACTTTAATTTCTGAATTGTAAAGTGACTTTTTATAAATACTCACGCTACAGTAATTTAGTAGATTTATTTTATACATAAAGGAAATTACAGAGTTTACTAGTTAGAAAAAATATGGATGTGGAGTTTTGACGGATGCACCAAAGACATAGAGGAAAGTTGAGGAGTTGATATTGAATGTTACAGAGGAGAATTAAAGAAAATAGGTAATAATGTTAATGTACTTGAGTCCGTGTGGTTCTTTAGTTAGTTAAACAGCAATAAAATATTTGAAAATTATAATTATAGCTGATGTTTTGCTACTAAAATAGCAAAAGATCTTTTTTCATACTTTATATACTTTCACTTAAAATTTAGCAGCACTTCTACTCTAATTGAGAACTTTTTTAGCCATGGAACTGTACTTTTAGGTCGTAGTGAAACTGTAGAGCCTTGAGATAATCCAGTCCCAGTTCCATGTGGCTTACTGTCTTGCAATAAATGTACGCCATCACATTTACTCCATTCACCTTTGCAGTAATAAAGTCTCTTATGTGGACATGTGAAACAATAAGCGTGTTGGAAGCAGTCTTTTCTCCTTTGTGAAGTTTATTAGATCAATGTGTTGAGCTAGTGCAGTGTAAGAGTGCCATTATCCTACATTAGCCGGCCAAACTCAAGCCAATTGAATAGCCTTAAAGCTGAGCCGTGACAGAGTGATTTATGGACTTTGTGTAAAGCATTGACGCTATAGACAGATGCTCCCGGGTGAGTCTGGCTTTAGGTTTAGGGCTGTTTAGAAACTGAAAATGTGTACAGTATGTTTGTCGTTTATGATGCCCTCATTTCTGAATTTATTGTAAGACTGCATACATTGGGTAATCATTAATATAGAGTTTAGTAGAGAGAGCCCACTGCGTTACTTCTGTGTCTGCTAGGAAATTAAATCATAAACAGTTTAAAGGTGTATGATGTCACATTTCGCATTGTCTTCGAGAAATGTGAAAAAAGCACTCAATTTATAAGCGTTTTTCATAACTTCCTGAGGGCGGGTTGAGTTTTGCCAGCAGTCAAGGTAAAGCTAACGGACATTAGCAGGCTAACAGCGCACTTCCTGCTTTGCGGAGAATAAAACGTTCTATAATTAGATGCTAAGAACGCGCAATGGACTAATTTGCACCTGAAAAGAGGCTCACAACGTATCTGTTTGGCAAATTTGACTTAATTACATGAAAAAATTGGGTACAGCCCCTATAATGTTTCACAGCATTTCATTTATATATCTTGCGTTTATTCAATTACAGATGTTTTTCTTGCTAATGTTTCTTACATATGGTTTAAATGATGCACTTTGTATGTTTAAGACAAGAGCCAATCCGTGGATAGTATTGTTTGCATGCTGAAGGCTCTAATAAGAGCTTTTATGTATGGGTTATGTGTGTGTTGCACCCTTGAATGATACGCCGATACATTCCGTTTTGCAACTTTTATTAAGTCCACGGTTCAGAATAACACATTTGAGGCACGCAGGGTACAACACCCACAACACACCTGGGCCACACTCAACACACATGAATAGGCGTGGCTGACCTACTTTTAACGCCACACGCCGTCCATGTACAGCCCCTTTCATGAACGTTCACTCTAATTAAAGTGCTCCGTGCTAACATGTACAATCTAACACACAAAAGTAATAATAATTTAGCAGTGTATTGTACCATCACAATTAAATATCAGCATAATAAACTAGATGAGCAACATGTGTAATTTTTGTGTGTCAGTTGTAATGTCGGTCCAAACGTTGATTTTTTGTCATCCATTTCTTTGTTGTGGCTTTCATCCCTGCCAACGGAGGTCAGAATCAGAATCAGAAAAGTTTTATTGCCATTGTCAATGTACAAAATTCACAAACATAGGAACTTTGGTGATTCGATGCGACATACGATGAGCAATAACAAAAACAAAATATATAGAATCAAAAAGGGCATGCCTTGAAGAGACACTGTATACACAAAATGTACTGTTAAATTTACAGATGTGGGCAAGGCAAGTTTATTTGTAGAGCACATTTCATACACAAAGCAATTCAAAGTGCTTCACACAACAGGAAAAATGCATTAAAATCACAAAGACATTACAGAAACAGAAATACAATAAAATTAACTAAATAAAAAATAAAAATAAAAAACACCTAGCCACAAAGGGTAACATGTTTTCGGAGTCCAACTCTTTTTAAATCCTTTTTAAAGCAGTCCAACTGATTCTCTAAACTAATGAAATCACAAACATAAAAGAGAAGAGTGCAAAGAAAAATCCTTTCAGTCATATGTGCAGCTAAACAAAACTGTTTTTAGCTTAGATTTGAACATTGTCAGAGTAGAAGCCTGTCTCACATCTTCAGGAAGAATGTTCCAGATTTTACCTGCATAAAACTGAAACGCAGATTCCCCATGTAGTGCAGAAAATGAACAGTGCAGTGAGTGATTGATTAAATTATAGTTAAAGTGGAAGTGTTTAATAAGTCTTCATGAGTTCAACAGCAGAGGGAAGGAGGTAGGAGGTTCTGGTCCGGATGGGAGTGGCCTCCTGCCTGAGGGGAGTGGCCTCCTGCCTGAGGGGAGTGGCTGAAATAGTCCGTGTCCAGGGTGTGCAGGGTCAGCAGTGATCTGACCTGCTCATCCCAGAGTCCTGGAGAGGTCCTGCAGAGATAGAAGTCTGAAGCCGACCACCTTCTCAGCAGAGCGCACAATCCGCTGTAGTCTGTTTGTTTTGGGAGCCGGGGGGCTGTGACTTTCCTCAAGGCCACGATCATCTCCACTGTCTTCTGGACATAGAGCTCCAGGTTGTTACCGCTGCACCAGGATCCACCTCCCTCCTGTAGACATGCTCATCCCCGTCCGACATGAGCCCGATGAGGGTGGTGTCGTCCGCAAACTTGATCAGTTTTACGGAGTCGTGGCTGGTGGTGCAGCAGTTTGTGTAAAGAGAGAAGAGCAGGGGAGAAAGTACACAGCCCTGTGGAGATCCTGTGCTGGTTTTTCAACTGTCTGAGACATTCTTCCCCAGTCGCACACACTGCCTCCGATCTGTCAGTCATCTGCAGGTGGAGTCAGGCACACTGAGCTGGGAGAGCTTGTCTTGGAGCAGAGCAGGGAGGATGGAGTGTAGTATGCTTCAAAGTTATCCATTTATTGTACCCATGGCCCGAGGTCTAAGGCCCAGATACACTCTGAAATCAAGTGGGACTGGAATGTCAAAAATAATCTGCAGTGCTTTGTTAATCTCGTGTCCGATGTACAGTATATAAAAAACTCATGCAGTTATAACACAATCCTGATTTTTCCCATTTATTTTTTATATAGAACTGTTGTTAAGCTCGATAATACATTTATTTAGTTTTGAGATGATTCCTCTGCAGTGGGCAAAAACCCATTTCCATGTTCCATTGTGAGTGAATAAAACTTTAAAACTAAATTTCTCAGAATGTAAATAAAACCTTAAAGTTCTAAGCGGACAATGTTTAATGTCATAATTTGGGACATAACATCTCTATGGAGACCAACACAGAACATATTGGAATAAATAGAAATGTGAAAATTCCTTCTGCAAATTGAAGGAAAGTGTGTTTAAAACATAATATTTAAAAATCTGTTTTGTAAAATCCTTTAAGAGGTCATATAGCAGCATTCCTAAATAATAATGATGACACAAATCATTATAATTGAAAGATTACAACGCATCCACATTTGACATAAGCAATTCAGACGCCTGACTAACGACTGAGATGATATTAATGGCACATTGACTGTCAGTTAAAAAAAAGTGTTTGCAATAATTGTGAAATATTAAAACATCAACACACCTTGAAACGACACTTCCTCCTCTTTCCTGGTGTAATTGTCCTCCGGGGACTCAGACGACCCGTTAATAGTTTATTGACATCACAAATTATAATCGCCACCATAAAATGACATATTGATTTTCATAAACATTAAAAAAACATGCCGTAAAAAAGCTCCCATTACCCAACTGTGTCTTTTTTCTCATTACAATGCAGACCACATCTTGTCTGTTTAACACCTGAGTGCTAAAGCCAAGCAAGGTTAACAAAGCAGGACATCATTTTCATCTGAGGGCCCACTCCAGATAATCACAGACAGCGCTGGAGGAGTCATTATGTCAGAAACATAATTAGTTGTCCTTGTGATGCCAAGAAGTCAAGTTTGGGAGATGGAAGGGGCAGTTGGAAAAGCATAGCCCAGACGCAAAGACATACGGGCCATTCTATCATCCTTTGGTCAGTTAAATTGCAACTAAAGGTTTAAAAATAGCGTTAACTGAAATGAATGCCCATAAATAACACGGTTGTTTTCAGTCTTCAACTTCAATTTCTGTGAAACGTTCCCGAAATAAATTGTTAGTACATTTTATGGGCATTGTGTTCTCAAGTTACCACATAGATTGTTAGTCCCCAGTAAGCTTTCAAACATTTAACCATCATTTTGTTTGTTTACTTCCAGAACCATGAAGTAGGTCGTCACTGAGCGCCGTAACAACAGGTAAACTCTCAAATATGAATTATGTTATTGAGATAATCCTTTTGTATTGTAAGAACTACAACAAAGGACAAACTAATACAATGTATGTAAGTAATAGTTAGTAGGCTACATATAAAGAGCTAATGTAGAATAGTAATAAGACTTTTCCAAAGGGTTTTTAGAGGTCAGTCTTTTCATTAACACTACAGAGCCAAACCTAGTACATTGACTATCCATAAATTTAATACAGAGCCAACGGGCAATGATGTCCTTTTAAGTCCATTAAACATTAACCAATGAGCAGCCTGTTGTCTTGGACTGCGCTGGAGAGCGACTATATACAGCGTCCACCGTGAGCCCCACAGGCAGAAAGAGAGACATATTATGTGCTCTTTATGTTGCAGCATTCTTCATCAGGCCAGGCAAAACCCTCCAGGACACAAAGCCTTGGGGCATAAGTTGCTTCAATACAACAACTATAAACGGTACGTGATCTTTTGCTGAATGCAGCAGACACTGGTTAGCTTGTCGGTAGAACACAAAAGCCTGTGTCAAAGAGGGATTGCTGCCAGTGAGAGAATTGCCACTGGCAAATGAGTAAATCAATTTAATTATGTAGAATGATGCATACTGTTTATGGACTTTACTGCTTTTTACTTGACTTGACAAAAATAATTTAGCAGAATATTTAGATTAACAGAGCTCAAATGCAGATATTCTGTATTAATCTCACGAAAGAAAAGCAGGTTAATAGATATTATTTGACAAAATTTTATATTTTTGAACAAAACATAGTTTGATAATGTTTTTAAAATTTGGAATCACATTCTAAGAAAAAAATGTACAAACAATTTCCTTGTTTATCTACACTCTAAACCATTATGCCTGTATAACCTGTACAACTACAGGCCTGTATGCAGGGATGGAAAGTAACTAATTATAAATACTCACATTGCAATTTAGTAGATTTTGGGTGATTGCACGTCTATGTGTTGATGTTTAATTAGATTAGAAGTATAATTGCAGCTATGTAACAGTAATTCAAGGACTGCAGATGGAAAGTTACAGTTTAGCTATAATCTGGAATCCGGACCATATCTGTTGTTGTGTGCCTATATCTCTGTACATTGTACCTTCAAAGACTAAACTATTACGGTATATTTCAATTCATAGAAGTTACTGAGTAACAGCACCAAGTCCCAAACGGTGCAATCCACGCCTGCTCTGATTGGCCGGAGAATGCACTCTAAACAAATGAATACAGCTTTAAAATGTTTGAGTAATCAACTTTTGCAACTTTTTTGTACTCACATCATGATGTAGTATTTCTACTTGTCCAAGTACTGAAAAGGGATAAAAATTTGACATTAATTAAAGGATTGGATCAAGTGGCTATGTTTATTTAGTATAAGAGTTATGTGGGGCAGCCATTTTAGGCAATAAACAATTCTCAAATCAAATATTAAATAAGTAATAATTTAAAAACATGACACTTTTCTGAAAATGAATGAACATTTAATCAACTCAGCTTTATGAAGATATATATATATATATATATATATATATATATACACCAAATAACTAAAGAGATAAATATGAATATGGAATATGCATAAGCGTCATCAACAGATGGAAACACTAGATACAATTGTTTTAGATCTATTTAGTTGTGTGTTAGAGTAAAAGTTGAACTCTAAAATATGTGCGAGCTACAACCAGAAGCCGGTGGTTCGTTCTTGGGGTCCCGAGTATCCAGCAAAGCTGATGTCTGCAGAAGGTCATCTCTGGGTAAGTCAGGCTGCTTGGCACAGACGAGGTCTGCTTGATCTGAATTTTCCTTGGCTCTGAGGCTTTTCTCCGAAAAACAGTTGCACTGATCCACAGATGAGGCCAATTTGAAGATCGACCTGGATCCAAATTTGTTGAGACTTGAAAAGCTGCAAAAAGTCCTTTGCTTAAGTGTGTTTCAGTCCAATTCACATCACGCTGGTCAGATGTCCTGAGCTGGAAGTGGGGAATTCATTGTCCATTGTGTCGAACATTCGGCAATATTACCAAATTGCACAAATTAAGACATTTAGAAATCAATGCAAACAATATTGATACAATTTAAATTCATCATCAGACGATTGTTTAATAAAACAGTCTTTTAGCTGAGTTTTATCCCTCATCTGTCACAACTTCAGCCAGGCTTTAGTTGTTTTTTCATTGGTCTATCCCCTTCAGTGCCACTCCAACCAATCAGAGAGCAGACTCTGCCACCCTCTCCTGCTCTCCACTTATTACTCCTCACATTCACCTGGCCTGCCCCGCCCATGGGCCTGCCCCACCTCAGTATATGGACCGGTCCATTTCCCTCTGTTCCCTGCCAGATTGTCTTGTGTGTTACCGTAGCTCCCAGCAACCAGTTATCCTGATTCTCATCCTGATTCTTATCCTGATTCTCATCCTGATTCTCATCCTGATTCTTATCCTGCCTGTTCCTGTTTTGACCTGCCTTTTTGAACTTTGGACCATCTCTTTTGCCTGACCCATTCTGAATTTGTCTGCCACGAGTTGCAACCTTGTTTTCATCTCTGCTGGTAAGAAATGCCCTAAACCTGAACTGTTTCCTGTGCATTTGGGTTCTTCTTGCCTGCCATTTTGTGACTCCTGACATCATCTTGGGAGAGAAAATGGCTCTGGAGTTCATTTTAATCCAGTTTAAAATTGAAAGCAGTAATTTTGGGACAAGTGTATACCAACTTTTAAAGCAAAAACCATCTGCCTGTGCCAGAGACATCATAAAACCCCTGAAGGTGTGTGGACCTCCAAAAAGGGGATAGTGAGGTATGTCTGACATTCCTCACCATGGCAAAGCTCATTCAGTCATCTGTAGGTTGCTTATGATTAACACTATATTCTTCTATTCAATTTATTCTATTATCCATGCTTGTATGTGCAAAAGAAAGCCCTTCACTTATTGAAAACTTAATTTATATCACAGCGGGAAATAACTGCTGCGAAACTTACCTACTGTAGGAAAAGTGGAGGCTGTTTTAATGAATAAAACTGGTGAGAGACGGAACACTTTGTCACTGCGCTGGAACAAAGGACTGCAGTTCTCCCACTACACAACTCAATCATGTTTAAATGTGAATGTTGTGTGACAGAGCACGCTCCACCATCATTTTTCTGGGTACATTACTTCGATTTGTACTTGCTCTGAACCTGCTAAAACGGCACTGTTGCTTCTGATCATTTTATTTTTTTTATAGTTTCATAGCTTCAAAAAGAGTGAAATGGATCCATAATGACAGACACTTTCCTGGCTGCACACACATTTATCTACAACACCTGAGCTGTGTGAACTATTAGAGATTTTCAGCAGAGTATGGGAAATAAAAATAAAAAAGGTCTATGCAGCTCACTTCTGAGTACATACAAATCAAAGCAATCAGAGTTTAATTCCAAGTAATTATCCAAAATTGAAGTATAAATACAATGTTTTGTTCAGGGTTATTTATAGTCATTAGGCTTAAGTTTTCTTATTCTGGTTTTATTCGACCAGCGGAAAGGAGAGGGCATGGAGTGAGTTAGCTCGAGTTTTGAAAGTGAAAGTGAAGGTAATTCATTTTTTTACATTTTAATCACAAAACTTTCAATACATTTTAAGATACAATAAGTATATTCCCACGATACTGTGAGTGCAGCTTATGGAGACATTTTTCCAGCGCCATGCCCCTTTCTGGTTGTCAAAATGCCTTTTAAAGAGCCTTTAGTTGACCAGGAATTTCAGGAACAGCTCTAATAAAAACATTTTTAACTTGAATATACCTTATCTAGGTTAAACTATTGCTTGTTGCTCACACACTACTGCTTGCAAAGTCCCAAAGTCTCATTTTATACAGCTCGATCTCAGTCTGGTCACAGTTTTCATTTCTGCGAGGTCAGATGGGCATGATTGACGTGTGGATGAGCCAATCAGGGACTTGCGCGGTCTGTCCATATCAGAACTAACAGAGCGACAGGAACGAAATATCACAGAGACTGAAAAACATTGTACATTTCAGCAGAACCACTGAGTAAAGGACAAAGAGTTAATCGGAGGTGAGAGACGTTAGATGTTGTTCTAATTGATTGCTGACATGTGAACTCATTCATCTCATACGTGTCATGGAAATACATTCATATTCACTGTTCTGTTTGAGTTTGACTTGAGGCTCGACAGTGGGAGAAGTGACCAGACTCAAAATTAATGATTTGTAAACCTATTGCTAATCTTAACCCAAATTTGACCTTGATTGTGAAATAATATATTGTCTAAAATACAAATTTGTCAAAAAAAAAATTAGATAAAATGCAAAATAATAACATGCCACATACTAATAAAATAAATGATTCCTAAACAATCATAATCCAAAGTCTCGTAAACATGTTTGTACAAAGATTCTGTGGTAAAATCAACACTTGCTGATAATAACCTAAAGTATGATTTACTTCAATCCTGAACCCGCCTTTGTAATCACAAGTGAGACTCTCTGAAGCCGCTCATTTGTTTGTGTCCTCTGTTCTCATAGCTCTCTGTTCTTCCAATTTCCTGTGTCTCCCCATCATAGATTTTCTTTTACTTTCACTGTTCAAATGTCAAGTAGTGGCGGCCAGTCTTGACAGTGCAGTGTGGATTTATAAATCTAGGCTAAATCTCGATGATCCCATCCTTCATGATGTGCCTCTCTTTTCTGTTATGACACAGACCTTTGTGATAAATGACTTTCACAGGACAAAAGATGCCAAACATCTCAAGGTGAACTATGTAACTTCTCTAGTCTCGGAGGGTTCACCACCTGCTTGTCTCCATAAAGATGCCATCACTTTTCCAGAAATGTTCCAAAGTATGGCATTAAACTCACCCATCTCCATGGAGACAAGCAGGTGATGGGTGCTATCATAAATTAAAGGTCAGATCAGATTTCTATGGCAATGAAAAACATAATGTGAAAGCTAATCTTGAATATAAAAGGATTGATAAAGAATCTGCTATTGATAAGATCGGGAGAGAAGTAAGTAAAGGTGATGGGACATAAAAAATCCCAAATATAGGAATCAAGCCACCAAAATGAATAAAAGAAAGATAAAATAAAACTAGAGAAAAGATTAAAAATGCTAAACATGATGGGAAAAGGCTCTGGAGCATCCTAAATGAAATGATGGGTAGAAACAGAAATGTATGTCTTTGTGTTTCCATAACAAACCCTAACGGTATAACTAATGGAATGGTACAATATCATTTAATGGCAATGCATTGATGAAATAAAACCATGGTCGATCAAACTTAAGTTTAGCTTTGACTGTGAGCAAAAAGCAAGAGTGATGACCCTGCTCAAGTCTCCTCCTACAAACAACTCAGACAACATAGTTCTAAACTAAAGCTGACTATATTGCGGCTATGTTACATATATTTAACCAGTGTTTCCTGACACGTGTTCATCCCACTCTGTGGAAGAAGACAAAATAATTCCATTGACCAGAAATTGCATTTTAATTACCAGAATTTAAATTATATTGGTCGCTTCACTGAAAGATTATGGGGGGGAAATCATGAATGCACAAATTTACAGATTTTCAGACTAATTACTTGATGGCAATGTTTCAACGTGCATACAGTTCTGCACATTCCACCTGCACAGCTTTTATGCAAATGGCAGAAGGATGGCTCAGAAGTATGGAATTCCGAATTAGTTGGAGTGGCGATGTTGGACTTGCCGCTTTCGATGTTGCAGTAATGCAAAGTTATCTCTCCAACAGAGTTTTCTGCACTGGTTATTCATCTGACAGTACAGTTTTGAATGCAGACTTCTGCAAGGGAGTAGTACCTCTTTTGTTCTGTTTATTTAATGACTTACCGTGAATTGTGAAAAAAGCCTCAATGTCAAATTATGCAGAGGACTATATACATATACATATATATATATATATAGTGTCAATTTTATATTAAACACTACAGAGGAAAGTATACAACAAGTACTCAAAGCTAAACTGTTGGGTCTGGTCATGGATCGAAGTCTGTCTAGGACAGATCACATAATGGGTCGTAAACATTGCTGTTTCTAAAACATGAAGACATTTTGTCATGATACATGACATGATACATTAAAAATAATCACAAAATCTTTAACATGATGTACTTGTCACATTCTTCTGTGTGGTCTTCTGCATCTTAAGGTTTGGCAAAAAATACAAATTGCTCTGAACAAACAGCAAGACTTGTTCTTGGTTGCTCAATAAGAACAAGCAGAGAACTGATGTATTCCACTCTGTCTTGGCCTAATGAAGATAAAAGAATACAAGTTACTTTGGGCACCTTGTTACACAATGCACTGACCCTAAAAATAGTTTCTTGTGATTCCATGAATAAGCATCACACTAGAACTGCAGCCAGTGGTCAACTTATCCCACCAGAGAGAACTCTTTTGTCCAGAGCAATGTCCATTTAGAAGCACATTTCTATTAGAATTCACCAACTCAAAAATAAGCAATCATTTAAAACAACCTTAAGTAATTAGCAATGTGTTTGTTAAGTGAGCACTGTACAATACTATGGACATGACTTTAAAAGAAGCGTGAAGGGTTGAAATCAAATCAAATCTGTTTTTAATTACAAAGGACCCAGGAAGACTAGTTGCTTTCAGCTAATGGTGTGCATTTACATAGACAAATAAACACATCTGTAATTTAATAAATGTAAAGATTAATATAATGCAATACTGCGGAACATTCCAGGCAAAGCAATAACATTCCATGGAGACAACCAGAAACTATCTCAAAATATTAAGCCTTTTTGTTCTACCACAATTTTGACAAGAACAAAACGCAATTGCTGCTGTTAATGTCCCCTTAAAATATCATTAAAGAACTATAATGTCAGTAATGTTATATTAATTAAATTTTGAGCCCCAGCGTGACAGTTGGTCTGACTGCGGTAACCAGGCTGGGGTCAGTGGAGCTTATTAAGAGCGCATTAGGATTGGTGCAGCTGCGTTCACTAGCTAACAGTTATTTTTGCTTCATCAATAGCAGCTGCTTGAGGCGGCTCAGTTGTTCTCCATGTCAACACACATTAGCAAGGCGGTCTAGTGGATGGAATAGCCAATCAGAATCGATCCATTCGTCTCTGTGGATAAGACAGGGATGGGAGAACCCGACACTTCATGATGTGCCAAAACGACTTCTTTAGAGAGACATTTGGATGACTTGGCCCCTCGCTACAATCTGGGCATTTGTCCATCACTTTGAGGCGTAAATGAAAGTGCCACATGAGACATGAGTGATCATGATTAGCCTGTCACTGCTGCTCTTAGCAACAACTTCACTAGTGCCACTGCTGTAAATATTGTGTCAAGTTGTCGGGATTATATAGTAGAAATAGTAATAACTCTGGTGGTAAGCCGTTTCTGCAGCCACAGCCTCGGAGGGGCAGACTGATGAAGTCATGGCCGTCAGTCTGCTGTGCTGGTCTTTCCGACCATCATCACTCACACACACTCATGATCGAGATGAGAGAAAAGTCCTGCCCAAGGACACAGCGAGAGCACTGCAGTACACTCCACAGCAGAACATGAGGAGAGGTTTTCACATGCCACCAATAATGAGCACTTCAGAGCTCATCAAGGTCTTCCTCATCTCAGTTCACCCAAATACTAGAGTTAAAACCTGCCTTTAGTCAGGTTTCTGCTGCTGCTGCTGCTGCTGCTGCAGCTGCTGGTGGTGGTGCTGCTGCTGCTGCTGCTGCTGCTGCTGCTGGTGGTGCTGCAGCTGCTGGTGGTGGTGGTGCTGCTGCTGCTGCTGCTGCTGCTGGTGCTGCTGCTGCTGGTGCTGCTGCTGCTGCTGCTGCTGGTGCTGGTGCTGCTGGTGGTGCTGGTGCTGCTGCTGGTGCTGCTGCTGGTGCTGGTGCTGGTGCTGGTGCTGGTGCTGCTGCTGCTGCTGCTGCTGCTGCTGCTGCTGCTGCTGCTGCTGCTGCTGCTGCTGCTGCTGCTGCTGCTGCTGCTGCTGCTGCTGCTGCTGCTGCTGCTGCTGCTGCTGCTGCTGCTGCTGCTGCTGCTGCTGCTGCTGCTGCTGCTGCTGCTGCTGCTGGAAAATCAACATTTATTTCAAATCCACAAAAGAAAACATCCAATTACTGAAATGTCCAACTTGCTTCTGAAGCTGAGACAACTGGATATTGAACATGTTTTTAGTCCCTGATCATTTGGGTTCATCGAAACAAGATTTTGATAAATTATCCCAAAAAGTACTTAAAAGCTGTAACATTTTGCTTGTGAGAACTGGAAGATCTTATGAGGGGGAAAATGTCACGTCTGCCTGATGCCATAAAACATGAGTGTAACAGCCAGGGCAGTTATTGTGGCTCTGCACGTAGACATCCTTGGAAAAACAGCCTGATATCTGGGGATCCAAGGATGTCTCACATGCAGGAAACATCGAGTGTGTCTTTGCAATATATTGAGACTGGTTTTGTGCATACGTGGAACCTGTTGTGCCTTGATAAGTTGGACTCTTTGTTCTGGAGTCAGATCAGGGAGGGAGACACGACTCTGGCAGGGAGAGTGTTTTGGCTCGTGCACGGCTAAAATAATGATTCACTTTTGGACAAGACAACTTGGTTCTATTCTGCCTCATTTCTCTGTCATTGTTTACAGTATTTTTTCAACAACAATTTGTAGCTTCAGCTTGAATCCAAGAACATGGCAAGAATTATGGGATGCAGAGGTATTTATACAAAATCCAAAAATCAGCCGGTCCAGCCAATTTCATGTAAATACTCCTAATTACTATTATAACATTGTATTATCTTGGTTAAGGTTAGGTCACACTGGGCTCAAAGCTACAGATGATGTGAAATATTCTGAGGAGAGAATGAGAGGAAAGGTTACTGAGGTTGGAAGAGAATTGGATTTGGTGTGTCATTTGGGAAATGGAGGTAATCAGAAACGGGTGTTAAATGCTTAATTTTCCATTTTATGTAATTCCTTAATCAATGGAACGTAATATTCCTCTAAAGGCATGACAAATTCAATACAAGTGGCATACATCTGGTTAGCAGCCCAATAAACTAGATAGAAGAAGAAGAAATGGCCACCAGAGTTGCCTCGCGTTCTACTTTACAGCGACTTTGGGCTTCTTGTTTTGAAAAATCACTTGTTGATAATCACGAGTTGTGTTTTTTGGGATTACTCCTGATTGCCACATCATCATAAAATATGTTTTTTAGCCTTTTTCAGGTTTGTTTCATGTTAATAGACCCAGTATTGAGACATGCACAATGATTTATTTGTTTTTTCAGTGGGATGCCCTCTCCAACCTGCTGCTTCCCACAACCTCACAAACGGCACGCTCTTGCAGACTTTGGGTTATTTGCTTGAATTGGCAAAGAAAAACGAAATAAAAAAGCAGTTGTTGTCTATATTAGATAGCAAGAGGAAAACTCTGATAATAAATTGTGTGCTTGACCCCTGCACACGCACTCCCGCCCAGGAGACCAGACTCATTTAGAAGAGGGGAAGAGAACGGAGCATTTATAGACTGTATATCAGATGTTGTTTCTTATGAGAGCGGGTGGAGTGGCCGGTGGGACTCGTAGGTCTGCAGCCACCTCAGATGGTCAGTCTGTCCTTGTGTCTCAGGAGCAAACAAGGTAAAGAGGCGTTTGACGACAAAGAGCCCTAGATAAGTCGAGGTGCATTTGAGATGACAAGGATTCTGTGATTGGAAAATGTTAATTGTGGTTTGGTCAAGTTACAGCATAGCATAGCGTAGCTGTAGTGTTTGTAAGGTTTAACACTAAAGTGATGAATGCCTTTGAGCAAGAGAAATGTTCCAAATTATGAAAATAATGAAGTCGTATTCGCTGCATGTATATTTGCCTTCTTTCTGAAAGGAGCACAAATATTTGGAAAAGACATTTAAGCTTTGCAACAACTCTTGTATTGGATTTATCTAATGAAAAATTCTTTAAATTAATTTTATCGGACAAAATAAACTGAAGCTGTAGTAAACTATTTATCTTGTTTTGAGTATGAGTCCTAACATAATTTTAAGCATAAAAAATCTCTTGCTTTTCTTAAGATTAGAAAAACACAAAACAAAACATATTTTCTCACTTGAAATGATCCAAGGAAAAAAGCTATAGCGCTTGAAAAAAGACTTCAAGATTTAAGATAATAACAATAATATTCACATTAAGACAAATATAGCTTAAAGCCAGCACTTATTGTATTGTATTTTCCTGTGTATTAGTGATGATGAATAAATTATGCTAATGTAAATCCCCATCGCTAGTCATTTTTGTACAAGTAAAAATTGTGCAATTAAATGTTTTAGAATACACTTTACGCCATAAGTTCACACTATTGCTTCTATATGACTGCTTACAACTTTACAGGAACATTTTACAAAACAATGTATGTGTTCTACTTCTGGATCAAATGCACTAATAGTTATAAAAAGTTTCTTCAAAAGTCTTTTTAAAGGTCTTCTGCCTGACGTGCAAACTTGTAGGTATCATAAAGCTGCTCTCAGACATCTGCTGACACTCTCTCCATGTCATTTCCCCGAGTCTGTTACATGTTCAAATGTTCTGCAGAGAAACTTTCCGCCTTCTCTATTTTGATATCCCCCTCGCCGTGACATGCAACCTGCCAATTACGTGCCACTTTGGGCCCATTTGATAACAGTGATGTGCAGATGTGGGGCACACTGGCGAAGCCCTTGGGGGACATCTCGGGTGAAATATGATTCGATCACAATAAAATGTTGGAGTTCGTGTTACTCTGTCCTCAAGCCCGCCCCAATCCTGCCGTATTTCCCCCTGACACGGCCATATCCTCCCAGCAGGTGCACTAAATCACTTTGCACCCCTTGAATTGCTGCTCATTATTTATTTCCAGCCCAGTTTCAGCGTCAGAAGAACCTATAGATGTCTTGTTTGATGGCGTGTGACCACAGTTAAGCTTGCTGTTTGCTTGCGTTTGGTAATGTTAGGGAAGTTTGGGGGTTGTTTGCTATGTTGTGCTGCAAGACATCATTTTCCTGGCTCCTCTAACTCAAGGATGTTAAATTACCGTGTGACCTTCCTGATGAAACCTTGTCAAACCGCGTAAGTCAATTCAAGATTGAACAAAAGAATAATTAAAAGATCCATGTGGCTTTATATTCAGTGAGCTATAAATTGGAATTAGATTAATTAAACACTATGAGAAAGTTCTGCTGGTTGTTCGAATCAGCTCCCACATAGACAGAGAGAACTTTTGGACATAGTTGAGCAGAGTATGCCGTGAGAGTAATCCATAATGCATTGCGGTCAGACAGAAAACCATTATGACGGCAGCAACAATCTTTAGGGCTTAAGGACAGGCTAGAGTTTGAAGAAGGCAGCAGTCCAGGCCATTTGACCAACGCAGACTTAAGTGTCCAAGTCTAGCTCAGGGTTACAGTCTGAGTCTACATTTTCAAAACAAAACCACATTCCTCAATTATGAATTAAAAAAACTTAAAAATAAGACAATTTTATAGATTTTCATCCAACTATTAACAAAACTTTCAGAAACGTTGTAATAATTATAATATGATAATTTGTACAAACCCTGTGACTGAATAAATTAAAAGGGCCTTTGCCTGATTTTCATGAGTCAGAAACGTGGTTTAGTTTAGTTTGGTTTGAACTGTTCCCCGCCCACTATGACACCCCATATTTCTGCCACTCTGATTGCACTATAGTCTATGACACAGAAACAGTGTCTGAGGGATTCTCAGGCAGTTGTTTTCACATGGTTTTCTAATCTTCATCCACTTTTTGTCTTGAAGCTTCTTTGTCTTGAATCTTCACGTCACTCTTGTTAATGCACCAAGACCAGGTATCAAAGTATCAAGTGTCAGGCCGATTCTTGGTGAACAATGCATCTGTTTGAATGAAAAGTTGTGACGAGAAATGCAAAATGTTACAGTCATTAATTCAATAAATGTTTTATTTATACAGGGAAAACCCAATGAGAAAATTTCTCTTTTTCATGGGCCCCTGTTAAAAAACAACACAAAATAAACAACACACGAGCACAGGATACTAAAACACAAATAAAACATTCAACAAAATGAACTATACATAAATCACATTTATACATACAATATGAGATAAAATGATATAAAACAAATACATCGGCCCTGCGGGTAGTCCTTGACCAGTGCTTTAATATAATTAAAAGGCATACAATTATTTAATTGAAAAAAGTTTCTATGTTGATACAATGGGTCTGTAAGATAAAAAATAGCCTTATTCACAAACAAAAGGAAGTGCTGTTCTCCTTCCAATGATTCTACTTTAGAAATAATTCACAGTGATGAGTTCTGTTTCCTTCTCCTGCAATAGACCTCAGAGATGAATGATAAACCGAGTTCAGAGGTTTTAACCATGCTGCTGTAGAATGCATATATATAATATCATCATAATACAGAACTGAGAGAAATGTAGCCTGGATTAACTGTTTTCTACAATTAAGAGGAAACCATATTCTATTTCTAAAGAAGAATGACAATCAGCTCGTATATATATAAGATAAGATAAGATAAGATATTCTTTTATTGCCCCAAATGGGGAAATTTCATTGATGCAACGCAGGTAGATACAGAGGTAGATACAGAAGAAAAGAACAGATCACTTATAGGAAAATGTTTGTTGAAGCAGAATTTATCATCGATCCAGATGCCAAAGTATTTGTAATGGTGTACTTGTTGGGTCACTAGAGTGTCTTTTGGAGATACATACACAGCATACATTTAGCTTTATTTGAATATTTGTTTTGTTGGATGGCGTGTCAAATCCTCTTGAGTATTTATATATACAAGAAGGTGCCTTAGCATACAGAATTGCATCATCTGCATACAAGTGGATGCTACTGTGTTTTAGATTATGCCCAATTGAGTTTATATAAATTGTAAATAACAGTGGTCCAAGGACGGAGCCTTGAGGAACCCCTTGATTAAGGTAAGAAAATTCAGATTGAAAGCCATCAGCAGAAACAACTTGAGCTCTATTTGTGAGGTAATCTGCAAATCATTTTTTTTTTTGGCATTTGTATCCAACCCAAAAGCATCCAGACAATCCAAGAGAATACAGTGATCTACTGAATCAAAGGCCTTTGACAAATCAACACAAACAGCAGCACATTTTTCATGATTATCCAAAGCAGTAGCAATATAATGAATAACTTTAGCAGCTGTGATAGTGCTATGCCCTGGTCTAAATCCAAACTGGTAACTATTAGTGCCATATAAACCATCTCGGACTCTGAGGACCTTAGAGACTGGCCTCCTGCTGGTGCCAGAGTCAGGACAAAGAATCTGCGTTTCAGTTTTATGCAGCTAATTTGGAACAGTCTTTCTAAAGATGTGAGACAGGCCTCTACTCTAAGCGTAAAACAGTTTTGTTTAGCTGTGCACATGACTGAAATGATTCTCTCTGCACTCTTCTCTTTTATGTCTGAAACTGTTTTGTGATTTCTGTCATGTCTTTGTGATTTTAATATATTATCTTCTTGTTGTGTGAATTGCCTTGTGTACAAATTGTGCTCTACTAATGTGTCTTGCCTTGCCTATTTAAAAATGAATATTTAGTTACGAAAGCACGCACCTGGTTACTTATTAGCTTCTCCAAGAGTCTTACTAGGCAGGATAGTATTGTGATTGGACAGAGATTATTCAAATCATGTTTCTGGCCTCCTTTGTGCAAAGGGAGAACAAAAGCAGTTGTCCATAGTAATGGGATACTTTCAGTGTGAATTGTGAGATTTAAAACTATTTACTATTAGTGGGGCTGATAACTAAAGTAATCTAGGTCCGAGGGTGTCAGCTTCAGGGGACTTTTTTGGATCTATAGAGAGCCAAATATTTAATACTTCATACTGTGTAAAGGGCTTTTTTTTGCTTTCACCATACAATGCATGATGTGTTGAGCATTTATCTTTATTATAATGAATAGAAATCAGGTAACTTGACTATAAATCACACTATAAATCAAATATCGCCAAGCATAATGCAAGTTATTCTGCTCTGGAATTGCCATGCTTCCATTTAGCTCTTCTTGAGGATCAACAGCCTGCTACTGTCATTGAGTTAATCAGAAAACAAGATTCCATGCCAGTTTGAGAGACACATCAAAGCAGGAGATTTACTTAGTCTGGCTACTTTGTTTTTCCTCTCCAGTAATTTCAATGTTACCATGGCAAATTCAAATAACATCTCCCTCGTCTTTTTCATTACGGCTTCACTTATGCTTATACATGCCCATACATTATCGCATTTCCGGCAGCATGTCACTATATGTCACCAACATGCGTGATACATATATAATGTCACGAGTAAATCTAATTATCTTGACACTTAATGAAGGTCACTGAAGGATTACGGGAGGTTTAAGTGGTGCATTTTATTAGTGGCTTGACATCAACGTAACTATGGGTTTATCAATGTATTATCTACAATTACACACTTATAATGGCGTGGTGGAAAATGCATTAATCTATTATACAGTATGATGCTAAAATCTGTAGATATGGCCCCATTTTCAGCGTCTATTCAGGGAGAAAAGCCGGGGATTAAACCAATTGTCACCAGAGTTTGTATCCGTGCAGCATCAGGACACAACAGTAAGTGGGAGAGAAGAGTGCGAGTTGCCCTCAGGTGCAGTGGGGTCTACTTAGAACATCAATATTGCATGGAAAAAGCTGGTAATTTAGTCAGACACACACTCCCTATTTGTGACACGTCTTCATATTGTTTGGAGGTGTGGATGTTTTGACATGAGGCAAGTAAAATTATTACTTGAAAAGGTGAAAATGTATTAGATTGGAAACTACATATATTTTGCGAGCTACAACTACTTAAAACTGTTACTGTTATTTTACACAGTTTTAAAATGATTACCACTTTGTAGCGTCCAGTCTAATTGAGAAGGCCAGAACTGATGGTTAAATGTCGTTTAATGCTTCCTTTCTTTGTCATTCAACCAACGTAAGAGCTAGACAGAACAAAATAAAAAAAAACAATTCCATTTTGGCCGTAAATCACCGTATTTCTAGCTCATTACATTAGTACAATACTTCCCAACATATTCGTTTCAAATCTTTCATTAATACAGTCGTTTTAACTACAGACCTTGTTCCCCTGTCAACTGTAGCTAGATCCTTGAGTTTGTCCGTGTTTAGTCCGTGTTTTGTCCGTGTTTAGTCCGTTTATTGTTGTTCAATTTACTTTGCGTCTTTTCTAAGTGTGAAGTAGACTTCCGTTTCACGACCACTTCCGGTTATACAGGAAGTTACCAAAATAAAAGCAAAACCGTACCATACAACATAAATGTGTAAAATTGACCTTTACACACTTATTGGACAGAAGCACACAACAGAGATATCTACCTAAAGTTAGTTTAATACCCTGTAGCTCATATGCCAGTTTTACACACTAATTGTTATCCAAAATACAACAGCAAATTATTTATACACTGAACAATATCAGTGGTCAATGGGCTGGTGCAGTTTTAAAGCTCCGGATTATTCATAGTTTAGCATTTTTTGTGGGCTAATGCTAATGACAAAGCAAGTTTATTTGTAGAGCACAATTCGTACTCAAGGCAATTCAAAGTGCTTCACACAACAAGAAAATATGCATTAAAATCCACAAAGACATGACAAAAATCACATAGCAGTTTATGACAAAAGAGAAGAGTGCAAAGAAAACCCTTTCAGTCACATGAACAGCAAAACAAAAATGTTTTTAGCTTGGATTTGAACATTGCAGAGAAGAAGCCTGTCTCACATCGTCAGAAAGACAGATTTTAGCTGCATAAAACTGAAACGCAGATTTGCCATATTTAGTCCTGACTTTGGGCAGCAGCAGGAGGCCGGTCCCTGAGGACTACAGGGGCCTGGCTCCGGAGTCAGTCGTGATAAGCATAAGCATCAAAAGCCGTCTACGCCTTTCTATGTTTATGTGACAACAAGCTATTGTAGCAACAATCTCCTTTTAATCTATTTAAAAGGAGATTTTATGGCTTTTCCTGGAATGTTTGCCATAAAATGTATGTGTTAACTGAGATAAGCAGGAAATACCACAAAGCCAAGTTATTGTGGAGATGATCCCACGTTTACTGAGAATTCATGATTTCCAAGGTATTTTAGAGCAATAAAAAAACCAGCTATTTTAGCAAATACAATATGTATTATTTATTTGCTTTTCTTCCTGGGGTCCATTCAAAAGCAATTACATTATTATTTCAGACAAAAAGGATTCAGTATAAAAAGACAAAACATACATGTTTTTATACAATTGCTTTCTTTAGAATTTAGTTTGATTTCAATAACCTATAAAGTCTTTCAATAACACGTTGAATATTAAACTTATTGATTATTGTTAGATGCTTAGACGCCGATTCCATCCATACATCTATCTCTGTATTTGAAAGCTCTTTACATGTAGTTGGTAGTTACTATAGGCAACATACATTTATTGGCAGAAACATGCCTCGAGTATGGATTTCTGCTCTAAACTTTAGGTTATTCAAAATCATTAGCAGAGTTTTCCTGACAAAAACACTGCTGAATAATCCAAGCAGTGAATATTAAAGTCTGTGTTGTACCGATAGCAGTTTAATTTCTGATGCATGAATTTAGTAGTGGTAGAATAGTCACAGCAGAGAACAAGCCGTGCAGCCCTTTTTTGTACAGTTTGTAATGTTCTTGTTTTCAGCTTTACAAGGTAGAAAATGTGCATGACTCTTAATCATAGTCAAAGCTCTTCCCATTTTGGCACACAAACCATTTATATGTTTTGACCACGATCATTTATTATCTAAAATTATTCCTAAAAGCTTTGTCTCATAGACCTGATTAATTGTAGCACCTTGAATTTTACAACTTAATAATGGCGTCTGATTAATGGCATGATTGAAGCCAAATACTATGAGTTTTTAATACATTTAAAGTTAATCTGTTTCCATGTATGCAACACATTCAACACTTAGACAGTAGGTGCAGATACATATATCCTTGAGTCGTCTGTGTAAGATAATCCTTTATTGTCCACACATGGGAAAATTTCGGTGTTGCAACGCAGTAGATACAGAGGGAAAGGACAGATAACTTATAGGAAGTTTGAAGAAAAAAAACACTCTTAATAGAAGAACTCTTATAAACAAAACAAAAAACTATTATTAACAAAACTCCTCTCATATCTTAATAGGGAATGGAGGGGGAAAAAAAAAAAAGGAAATAATAATAATAATAAAAGAAAATAATAATAAAAGAAAAAGTAAAGTAAAAATAGCTAGCATAAGACTAAATAATACTAATACTAATGGTAAGTAAACACTCTTATTTACATCAGTTATATGCACATGAATATGGCCTTAATTGCTTGTGAGTATGACAGTAATTGCACATGAATATGACAGTATTGCACATGGTTAAGTCAGTATTGCACATGAATATGACGGTATTACACACAATTAAGTATGTGTACATAAAAATCAAAGTTTTGTCATTTCTGTTATGTCTTTGTGATTTTAACGCATTTTTTTCCTGTTGTGTTAAGCACTTTGAATTGCCTTGTGTACGAATTGTGCTCTACTAATAAACTTGCCTTGCCTAGAGGACCGAGACTGCCCAGTGCTACTCCACGTGTCACAGTCCCGCCGTTGGAATGACATCCATTGAAACAGACAGTCTGTGTTCGTCCTGTTAAATAGCCGTTAAAATCAAAAGCAGCTGAGAAATCTAACATAACAGCGCGCACTATTCTCTTTGCTGCAATGTCGGTCAGCCAATCATCTGCCATCATAAGAGCTGTGGCTGTTGAATGTCCTCATGCATGTTGATAAGGCATGAATGGTCCATGCTTAAAAAAAGTAATTTACTTTTCATGATTTTTCTTAGCGCTGTTAACAGGCTGACGGTATTTTTGTTATTTTTATTTACCAGAAGGTGGGTTGCTTTTTATCTTTTGTTACTGGAATAATTTTAGCCTTTTTTGTAGACACACACACGTCGTCAAGCTCAGATTTACTATGTGACAGATAAATGGGCCGACACGCTCTGCTGCCATCTCAAGGAAGTTTAATGTTAAGATTAAGGTGCACCTAGTGAGGGAAATGACCGTAATGATCTACATTTGACCCATCCTTAATGTCGCTGGGAAAACCTCAAGGAGCAACGAGCAGCTTATGTATGTTTAAGTCATTGTAAATGTACAAATACACAAAAATGATGAGTAAATATTAAAACTCTGCACTCTACTGGTAACTTACACTACTTTACCATGTACTCCATCCCTTCACACTGCAGTATTTTGTAGAAGCGGATATTTTTGACAGGCTTTACACGCAGCTGTTTCCCTCCTCGCTGTATAGTTCTTGTGTCAATGTGGGCCGTCTGTGTGGGCTACTGTCACCTGTCCTCCATCAGGCCCCCGCCCTCCGGTACTTTTCCTTTCCTCCCTGGTCCCCCGGTCTCTCTCTGCTGTTTCATGTCGTTCATTAATGGATGCCTCAGGGCCAACAATAGCTCACTGCAGTCTTTTATTACTGACACTTCACTCGCCGACGTCAAGGTCAAAATCTGCCGCGCCGTCGTTCACCTGTCACATACAGTCTTCTGACATTTGTGTTACAGGCGATGACCAAGAATGCCTAAAAAAGATAAGTAAATAAGTAGAGTGGATGGAGAGCTTACAAAATCATAAAAAAACACATCAGGAAAGTTGCCATGTGAACAGATGCCGTCTGTTCTCTGTCCTTGATTAACTACAATGAATAAAGCCCTGCCCTATCTGTGGGAAAAATATAAAAGCAATCCGTTTCAAAGAGATGCTTACCACACAGTTGTTAGGTTTAGAAAAAGGAGTTACTGGTGAAAGGGAAAGACACAAGTAAAGTTATAAGTGGCTAAAGTTGATCGACAGTTGGATTTTCTTGCTGGTTGCCTGATCATTTGGATGTAAAATCAATACAAAATATTGGTTGTGGGTTGGCTTACTAATGCAACAATACACTGAATTTTAGAAATACTCTTTTATACAATGGACGGTTGAATTCTAAACCCAAAATATTAGCACTTTCTTCTTTTTTTTCTTTTTAAATTTAGTTTATTTTATTGTATTTCTGTTTCTGTCATTTCTTTGTTATTTTTAATGCATTTTTTCCTGTTGTGTGAAGCACTTTGAATTACCTTGTGTATGAAATGTGCTCTACAAATAAACTTGCCTTGCCTTACATGAATGAAAGTCCATGAATACATTCGTCTGAGTGGTCACTGCCCAGATCTTGCAGAACAGAATCTGCTTGTTCCATAGAAACAAGTTCCAGGAAGTCCTTCTGCCAGTTAACTATATCAAAACAATTTGGTTTCTTCACGTTCCATTATATTAGGATTAGCCGTTTAGCTGAAAGGAAGGCTAGGTCTAGTAAATATTTTTTTATTTTTTTTTGTGGTTGCTCCCTCTTTTTTTTCTTTGTTTTCCCAGAAGGCCCACTGCTGGTTCTAAAGGGAAGTTGTACTCTAAAGGATAATCTCTGATTTTTAACCAAAATGTCTGTGTTTCTGGACAATGCCACAGTTCATCCCACACCCATGCCAACATTTATCTGTAACACCATTATTCATTTTTTTAAGTTTATGTGGAGTGATATAGGATCTGAACAGAATCTTAATTTGTATAATTTTATATCTGACACATTTTGAAAGATTGTTTGAGCAGTTCAGGATAGTTTCCCATTGTTCTGATGTTAATTGTTTGCCCAAATCTTTCTCCCATCGTGCTTTGATCACTTTGGTAGAGAAGAAGTGCAACATAACAACTTATAGATTTTAGATACCTTTCCACTGCCAGAGACTGCATCCCTTCGTTATCGTTATCCGCTAACATGATGCTTGCGTAACTCTGCATGATGGACTTCATTTGAAGACACTGAAATGTGTCCGAGCCAAATTTCTTCTTGTTCATTGAAGGAGAGCATTTCTTCGTTGCGTCCCAGGATATGATCTAGGTTGATAATGTTTCTTTCTTGCCATGATTTATTACTAATAGGTTTCCCACCAGCCTTAAATACTGGGTTGTCCCATATGGGGCACGAGGGTAAAGCTAAACCATTCATTTTAAGTTGTTTGTGTATTTCATTGACAATTCTACATCTTCTTTTTATGATTTTGTTAAATTTGGTATGACGCCAGAGTGAGGCTAATGAAATATTTTTATAATTATTTATTATCATTATTTATTCTTATTAGCACTTTCTTTGATTTCACCATGTGGTCTTTTACTAGTACAGGTCAAGACCATTTAAGAAATAATCAGGAAAGCTTCAACGTCCCTTTTATGTACATTTTAGTATTAAGTAAAAGGTGGGTAAAGATTAAAGAACTGTTTCTGTTTTAAAATGTGTTTTTCCTGATCCAATAGAAAGAGCATTTACCCCTGAACTAGATAATTCCTTGTTGCATAGGTCAGAGCTTTACATTTGTACCAATGCAACATGAGTCTAATAAACATTATTTGCCTCATCTTAATGTAGGTTGTTTGAGCATTATCTAATCTTTGGTTTACATTTTAACAACATTATGGCATGTGTATGCTCCCCATGTGGTGAACTCTGTTTCTAGGTCACACTATCACACATTTCAAGAAATCTCTCTGCCAAGAAGTTTTGCTCAGTGTTGTAACACTTCATGGAGAGGATTTGCTTTACTTTGCTGATTATCAATGCTTAACTGTGTCAATGTTCCTGTGACAAGCCAAACAAACAGCTTTTTAAGTCTAATTTCAAGCTCACAAACCACAAACACGTCTTTGGTGACGTTTTACGTATTGAGTGACACCTATAATGACGTTTCACTCACTTTTTTTCTTCAAAACAGGCGTGTTTTATTATTGCTTCTAAGAATGTAGTTCCCATGGACCCGGGGCTATCTGAGGACACAAGATAAAGGAAAAACACTCATAAGCAAGAACAGGATGTGAAACAAGCAAACTCAAGAGAACAGCGTTTAAGACAGCCTGACAGCCAATTACGATCATTTCTATACTAAAACTACTTTGTACACATCCAGAGTTTAGTTTTTGGGACTTTTTAAAGAAGAGGACTATTTTTCCGGACTGTGATTTTCAGCAATATTTCCTTGTCTCCTTTTGTTGATGGGTTGTTTTCAACAGGCTCACCCATGGGGCTCCTACACTCTTGTAAGCCTCACAGCCCGTGCTCACCGGCTGAGGAGGAATGCAGAGCAGAGGGCTACAACCGGAGACACTGGGTAGATCGCTGTTGTGACATTTGTTGCCAGATGTGTGTGTACGTGTGCGCCGGCTTGTGCTCCGGAGACTGCAGTTACACGTTCTGTATTCACTGCCTCGGACTGGCACAAAACTGTATCGCAAATTTGTCCGGACAAAAAGCAGAAAAAATACCCGGTGAGTATGTGGTTCATAATTTATATCGTACAAACAAGTCCGATGCCCAACCTGTGTTATTCTGTGTCTGCGAAGGGAGGGATCCTGAGGAGTGGGTGTAGAGAACTCCGAGCATTAAAGTGCAGTGATGCGAGGCCCCTCATCGACACCAGGTAATTAAACGGTAGCTGCGCTTTCTCTTCTGGCGTATGTTGAGGGATTTGGTCGTAACGTTGTGTTTCGTGTGCACATTTCATCCACAGACAGACAGAGTTGACCCATTTTCCACATCTGTCACAAGAAACCTTTGTGATTCACGGTGAAGCGAGATCGGAACCACAGAGGATTCGTTCTTTCATGAGCGGGAGAAACTATGAGACTTAAATGATGAGCTGATCTTTCAGTCTACATTCACCAACTCCTGGACTTTGGGTTGTAGAAGCTGAGGGGAATGTGCAATATGAGCGAAAGATGTTGACTCTGCTCAAAGATTACCAGAATGTAATCTACATCTTATTCCTCGTAATGGTATTTTTTTATCAGGCAACATGGAAATTGCCAAAGATGACATTTGTATACATAATTATTTGTATTGTGGTGATTTAATAATGAAATGTCTACATGAAATCTAAAGTGTTTGCATCTCTAGCATGTCTTGTAAGATAAAGAGTTGTCATGTATAACTTGTAGGGCAAACAATGTCAGGTTGAGTTTGAATTGCAAAGACAAACTGAAATATGTAACGCTCAGACTTTCAGGGCCCAGGCAGGGATCATCTTTTCCAATCTGAAATCTAAACCACGAATAAAGAATGCGGTAAGATAAGAAAAATTCGAACACATTTAAGAAAAGCAAGAAGAAGTTGTAAGTACATCATAGGCAAAGGTCCTGCACACAGCTATTAGCAAAATGGGTGTCTGCCACAGTTTTAAAATTGATGGGCCTTGAAAGAGTAGAATTCAATGGCACATTTTTTGACAGAAGGGTGGAGTGGTAAGCTGATGACAGAAAAGGGCAGTGAAGCGCGACGCATGACAGCAAGGCCAAACACTGGAAATGAAATGTGTAATTCTCTGTCTTGTATTAACTAGGTCCAAGTTCCAAAACTAAAGACAGCCTGCACTTGTCCTGATAAATGTGTTTGAAGGACCAATCATTGTTAATATGATAGTGCAGTTATGCAAGTCTGAAAACTTCTGAAGTTGTGTATGTAGGAAATGTAATAAATAAAACTTAAAATGAAAACTTTTTTCAACTTTGCATTGAAGGATAGTTAAATACACACAGTTACCATCTTGCCTTGCCGTCTCGCAAGAATCCAAAGCAAATGTTGATTATTGACCCCTAGTGCTTGCAGTCTATCTATCTGACTTTTTTTCTTAGGAGTAATTTTCAGTGGTGAAAATGAAATTTTGTAAAAGTACAGCTGCAAGGCTAGTACAACTAGGCTACTGCTACTTTTCAAACACTGTTTAAAACTGAATTAAGTTTAAAAAAAACTGCAATCAGTGTAATGTGTGCTCTGACCAAATAAGCAGAGACAGCAGTGAGACTCCTTCTTTCCTTTCTAGGACTCACTCCTATGATATTCATGTGGCTAAATTCAATTACATGGTTAAAATTATTCTCAAGTACAAAGAGATGCTTAAAAACACTCACAAAAGTTTAAATTCCTGAAAAATGTACCGTATTTTCTGGACTATAAGTCGCACCAGCCAAAAAAGGCATGATAGAGAAGGAAAAAAAACATATGTAAGTCTCACTGGAGCATAAATCGCATTTTTGAAGGAAATGTATTTGATAAAACCCAAGACCAAGCGTTTAATCTTGAAATGCAATTTAAAATAAGAACAGATTAGAGAACGTGGTGAATAGGTGTACGTATGCTAACATAACACCTTCAGCTACGAACTGTGGTAAGTGTCTGGTATGTTAACGTAACATATGAACAGTTATTCAGATAACTATAGCATAAAGAACATGCTAACAAGTTTACCAAAGCATCAGTTTTACCCCAAATCACTAAATCCATTGAATTCTTCTTCCTCTGTGTCACTTCTAAACAACTCCACAAACTCCTGAGGTAGAGGAAGTGCAGATTCTTCTTCTGCGTCGCTTAGAGCCGAGAGCGCCCTCTTGTGGTTGTCAGTGTGAAAATAATGAATATATGTCACGCGGTTGCCAGCGTGAAAATAACAAATAATATCACATATAAAACGAGTATAAGTTGCACCCCGGCCAAAACTATTAAAAAAGGTGCGACTTACGGCACTCAATTATTGTGAGTATTTTTGTATTTAGTTACTTTCCACCCCTGGTAATTTGCATCTTTCCCAGTGTAACTCCACCAATAGTCTTAGTCTGGTTTTAAGAGGATTATAGCCGTATGTTATTTGAGACCATTTCACATTTTATTTTACGGTGTAAGTTTTTATAGTAACTGCTGCATGCTAAAACATCACATAACCCAAACCATTCTCCTAACTCTACCCTTAACAACCCTGCTCATAAATTCGACCACTTCAGATGACCAATCACAGCAGACCGCCCGTCCAGAGCTTACCATCTACCATGAACCTTTTAAGAAATAGAGCCGTTTTTCTGTATGAAGTGTATGCTCTTTCTTAATAAAACCGCCTACATTCAGGATGAGGGCTCTTATCATGTTCTAACCCTGACCCTGTTGCATGTATTTGAAAATAAATGTTTGACACTATCATTGTGTCCTTAAATCTCATCTAAATCAGAAATGATACATAGAGATTTTAGCTTTAATTAATATGTATTCAGTCACTACAGTGTGATACATGTATTTACCAGTAGTGATCCAGCCGCTTATTGGTTGTTCCACAGCTCTTTTGCATGCGTTTGTCTATTGTTTTTGCAAATGCTGCTCTATGTGTGGCAGCAACATAACTTTTCTGACTTTCGATCCCGATTTCAAAGCCAGTAACGTTGTGATGCCATCTGAAACCCATGCCATAGAAAAGAAACCCAGCCACTGTTGATGCTAATTCTTATATTATTGCGTAATCAAGAGTGCACTGTTGTAAGTCTGCTCTAAATGTGCACAATGTTGACTACGGTTATACGTATAATTGGTGAAATGAAACTAAAATCATTGAAACTATAATCATTGCCCATGCAGAACTTTTAACATGCAATCAAATGTGGCTCTATGGAGAAGGATTAGCCTACATTGGAATAAAGCAGTGCAGGAGAATGTTTGGTAAAAGTCATTGTGAACAGGATTTATTGCGGCACAGTAGAATTAGATTGCATTGGAGTGTGCAGGTGTGCCTCATAAATAGTTGTCAGCAGAGGCGGCGCCGGCATGAATCTTAGGAGTCATTTAGGCGGTTTAACATCACATGTTATATGATCAGGGTATTCTTGAGCTGGTATGTGCATTAATTATGCCGGGCCGCTCCATATGCTGCAGTTCTGTTAACAAATGGCACACACACTTGGTCATAGTGAAATATCAATTCACACACAATAAAAAAGCCCCAGGCATGAATTTCCAGAGTTAATTTTAGCCAGACTAGACCTGCAGATAGGAGCATGCAGTGTAATGTTGATATCGGATCTGTACATCGCAGATTGATGGCGCAGCGGCTGTCAAATGGGGAGGAAATGAAGAAGCGCTGACAGTTTGACAGCAGTTGTAAGAAAAGGCTATGTCTGGACCATAGCAGCAGCGATGTATGTGTGCATTAACCGGCTCCGTCAAAAACTGGGGAAAGGTGCTTTAATTATTGACATCTTTTTTCACTGAAAGACTATTAATCTTGCAGTACAGATGTTGTGAAACCTATGTACTCTTCAAAAGGTTATTAAGAAGAAGTACAAATATTCAAACGCATTTCAGTAACTGCATTGTTGGAACAGTTGGAAGGCAAGCAGTTTATACCCATAACAATGACAAATATACATATTGTATTCGTAACACACATTTAAATATGCATAGCATATGCAGCGAAATTAGCATTCATTATCATTTTCCACCTCTGCAGTTTTTGATGATTTCACCCATTCAGTGTCAGACAAAAACTACTTTGAAACCTAGATTTTCCTACAGAACTAGACCAGTATTTACAGTTTTGGCATGTTTATTAGTTTACAAAAAAGCTTTACACTTGAGTGCTAAGAAAAATGTACTGGTAATTTGGTGAATGGCTGGTACAATGATACTCGTGTAAGATGAGGTTGCCCGGGGACACAAAGCACCTTTTGCTTCTATTGAATTAGACCGTTTTATGATTCTCTGTAAATCTGACAGTTTATGGAAAAGTTTAATGAGCGGGTAAGCCACATCTCCTGTTGAAAAACAGCTCACTATGTGGTGTTATGAGGGACTTTAACATTAGGATAAGCTGTGCTCTGCCCCAGACTGGATGTTCCCCATGGAGTGTGGCATTCAAGCTCACATTTAAAATAGTCTCTACAGCACAGCCCCATGGCCCTGTCAACACCTTTTTAAAATAGTGTGAGTGATATATATGGGTTAAACAATACGGGCGAGATAATTCTTTACCTTATGTCTGTGTTTTTGTGCATGAAGTCTTGTGGATTCCGTGTGAGAATGTTAACTTGGCCTGATTATCAGTGTTGGCTTGTGTTACTTTTAAAAGTAACTCATTAAGTTACCTCGTTACTGCCCTGGAAAACTAATGTGTAAGTTACTGCGCTGCTGTGTTATAAAAGTAATGCGTATAAGAGTACTCTTGCGTTACCATTAAGTAACAATATTGTATAACCTATATTGTTGGCCCACAATCCCTTTGCGTTGCAGAACACAGTAACATAATCATTACAATACACAAAGGTAAATGCATTTGACTGAGCTTTATTTATCTTACCATAAGACAATGGCATACATTAAGCAGGTGCAGTCCTGTCCTCAAGCAATGAAAAACATCGCTAAAATAAAATGTGTGGATTAGTAAGAACGCTGACAACAGAACATACTTGTTTTGGCACTGTAGTTTAATTAAATCACACTCACACATCGCCGTTGTCTACATTTACTCCTCAGATACAAAATAGTGGTTATAACGAAGGAGAAGGAGTTTATCAAAACGTGCAACTGAAAGTTTATTTCTCTTTGGCATCAGGTCAAGAGTCACTAGTCACTAGTTGCACAACCCGAAACAACCCGAAAATGTGTTTTCTCTGGCTACACAGCGGCTGAGAAACAATCCTGGCTCTGGGATTGAGGAGATGAGACCTCACCAAAACTAACGAGTTCCTGATTTTAAAAAGTAACTAGTACTAGATTACATGGGTGAAAACTAACGCGTTCCTCGTTACTGTAAAAAAGCAGTTTGAGTACTCTTAACGCGTCACCAGCCAAAGCGTTACCCCCAACTCTGCTGCTTATAAGAGAAAGAAGTAAAAGAATTGTACTTGAGTTAAAAAATTGTAGCCATCTGTGATTTACTGAACTAAATTTGACAGTGGATCCTTTTTGACTTGTACTTCACTACATTTGAGAGCAGATATCTGTACTTGCTCTACTCTTGTACATTTTTTAGCGGAAGTATTTTTTCTTATGGTTCAGACCTGCTGCAATGGCTGAGGGTTTATGGGAACATCTTGTACACATTTCAAGAGTACCATGTCCTGGCAGGAAAATTGTTTCTGATGAACAATAATCAGGACCATTTTTTATCAAGACAAGAATTTGACACACAATTGTTCTCAAAATCTGTGTCAATTTCTTTAACTTTTTACTATTAAAGTTATTTGTTAAAGGTATACTTTAACTTTTACTGTAAGTATTTGTACTTTTATGGTGCTTCTCACTACATCATTTGGTTTGGTTTCATTGATCTCAAGTTCGTAACATCTGCAAGTGCGGTTTGTTTGGGCAGCATTTGGTCCAGACTAAATGACAACACACAGACCCATGTTTGGAGGTGTTTTCAGCACGGTTCCAAGAAGAATCCAGTGCGAACCGGCGTGGTAGACTAATAGACTAAGGAAACTAACAATATATAATAATTAAACTTTTTGTGCAACAATCACAAAAAAGGCAGGGTTTTCAGGCTAAGCAGTGAATGCGGGTTCGTAAGGTAAAGCTTGCGGCCAATACTCACAACAATTCCATGGATTTATTTTAGTTTAATGGTCTGGCGGAATGTGCTGTCATATCTTACCTTGATTCGCATGTTTTACATCCCGGACTGCAGTAATAAAGTTGTGATCACACCAAGGCCCAATGATCAAAATATGACAAAAGCTCAATGTTTCTAGACAAGTTGCAAATCGGGTAGAGACTTTCCTCTGGCAATAGGCGAACGTGGTTTATAGTTCGTTGTAGATTCCCGCACTTTTTCAGCCTATTTGTGATACAGCGCCGCTGCGGGTGAGCAGAATGTTTTCTTTTGTATTCTGGTTCAGTTTGTTTGAGCTGAAGAGTGGTGAGAATATGAAACTGAAACAATGTTCAACTTTTGTCCCCATTTGAACAAGTTAAGTGGATTAACTAGTACTAACACCCTTACATGGAGTACTTACAAAATTACAAAATGGATTACTTCTTCTACCACTACACATTTCATTTAATTTGATTTATTTATACAGGGATAACCCAATGAGAATAGTTCTCTTTTTCTTGGGTGCCCTGTTAAAACACAACACAAAATAAACAGCAAACAAACGCAGGATGCTTAAACAAATAAAACATTAAATAAAATGTACCAATACATAAAACACATTTATACATACAATGAGATAAAATGATATAAAACACGTGCATCGGCACTGCAAGTAGTCCTTGACCAGTTCTTTAAAATAATTAAAAGGCACAAAATGATTTAATCAAAAGAAGTCTCTGTGTTTTCTTCCACTAATTTTCTCCTTTTAATCCTGACTGGTTTCTTAAGAGGTCTATGAGTCACTGTACCTGAGTGTCACACTTTAACTGCTGCAGCTGCAAGAGAGAGGTGGATGCTAAAAGAGAGAAGATCCATACACATTTGGATGAAGACGATCACGTTCAAACAGTTCAAATGTGTCCACATATGGAATTTGCTTGGTACCACAGTATGATTTAAGCTGTAACTGTCTGAGGCGACTGCATTTCACATCTAAAGCAGGCGCTGGCAGTGGACCTGAAGTGTTGATCAGGGAAATAAAGTCCTCATCAAAGTTTCTCTGATTGCTGTAGTTTTAAACTGTTTTTGCCAACATGAACGACCACTGAAGACACAGATGATGACGCAGGATGTTCCGAGAGGTGGTGTTTATCTCCTGCATGAGGGCCCCAGGATGACAGGAGGTGTAGCCCTTTCCCACACGCACCTCTTTCACAATGGATGGTCCCAGGACGAGTACTGTGGGTTTCTGAGGGCGGTCCGGTGCCACAACAGCGTACAGTGCAGTCGTATGCTGTTTTCTGTTTTGGTTCTATATTAAGAATGAT
>NW_027315757.1:27757836-27770336 GCF_026437365.1 Eucyclogobius newberryi
AGGGGTGAGGAGGGGGTCCAACCATCTGGGGCAGGAGGCTGCAGTTTGAGATGGGCACCAATAAGGTTTTGTGTTGAAATTGGATTTTATTTTTGTCCGCTGCTAGACTTCCATCTTATTTTACAGCCTGGTCCTCCCACTCAATTTCCATCTTACCATGTGAAAAAATTGGAGTGATATGAAGATGTGAGCAAAAGATAGGAGAGACGGCCAGTGATTGCGGTAGAAAAAGCAGGCCAGATTTAGACAGGCCGATACACAGCGAGATGGACACGCATGTTCACATTGGCAAAGCGCTGTGGAAAATGACCCAGACAGGAGAGGAGAGCTTTTACAGATGACACTGCACTGTATTATTATTATTTTTATTTTCAACCTATTTATAAGTAAATATGAACATACATTTGTTTGTATATTTTCTAGAACCACATTTTTTCTCGGATTTGACCTCAGTAGCGTCGAAAAATGGGTCAAGTAGAGAAGATTATCACTTGAGCCTGAAATTATTGATTTTTCAAATAGTGGTGGTTTTCTGATTCTGCAAGAGGCAGTTTTTCCTATTGTTGACATTGTACTTATTCATAAAATATATTGCAAATGTTGCACTAGTCACATTACAGCAAAATGTGCATTTTAACAATATATGTTTTAGTAGCCCCATCTTTGGTGAATATTATTGGCCAGTAGAATGTTGTGATGTCATCTGAAATCCACAGACACAATATAAGACAGTATTTCTACAAATGTTGCTATCTTTATACTGATGCTTGAATGCCATTTTTAAACATTTGGATATCTGAAGTATTTTGACATGACAAACAAAACATTCAGAATATAATATTATTTTTGGATCAGTTTGCCCGGGAACCAGTCACTAAACAAAATAACACAACAAGATGATTTCTGTCACAAATGAAAATTCACATTTGAAAAACAATTTTTAAGATTCACAAACTAGAGTAATGATGCTTTTTGGTTGTGCCTGTGCTTCTCATGAATACACATTAGTTGCCACACAGGCATGGCTCATCTCAAATGCATTACACAGGGTTACTTGATAAAAATCAAATAAAATCTCTTGGTTCAAAAGCATTCCAGAAGCTCTTTCTTACCGAGTCCGCCCCAGAAAGTATTTAACAGATCCAGCCGCATGCAAAGAAGAGACAATCATTTGCCACGAGTGAAGATAGAAATCAATGAATGGAAAAGAGTGTTAATAGTGAGGTGCCACAGGTTGTGCTTGCTCTGCATTCATAATATGTGGGTTGACAGCCCGTTAAACAGCGTTAGAAGAAAGCCTGTTTAGGGCTTAGTCATTAGCTGCCGAGGTCAAGCAGGTAATTGTTCAATAGATCCAGGTAAATAGCAGGTCAATGGTGAGAGCCTATGAAGAACAATTGTTTGGGGAATGACATTTTAACCATTGAGTCAGTGGTAGTTGAGGATGTTGATGATATTAGCAATGCACTACACCAGCGGTTCTCAAACTTTACACACCGCCAGATCTTCCCCTGGTCTAAAACAAGAATATTCTAGGTCTAAACTGACCCTAAACCTGGTCTAAAATAGGAGTAGCCTATACCATACAAGATTTAAACACGGATTAACCTAAGGAAGGACAAAAAGGTGGATTAAATTGGCTCTAAATTCAGCTAATATTTGAAGTACAGAAGGAGCGTGCATACCACCATGTACAACAGTTCTTGAACCAGTGCACTAGACTTTACATCACTTTAGATATTATTTACTCATTAAAATCTACCATAGCATTAGTATTACATACTGACTAAATACAGACAGTATTTTAAATATGCATTTTACTGTTGTGTTTCTTTCTTTCTTTCTCTTATTAATTGACTTGTTATTAGAATTTGATATTATTAAAACTGTATTATTTATTTTGTACAATTTTACCTATAGAGATAAAATAAAATGAATAAGCACAATCAAAAAAGTAAAGACCACGGGTAATTGTAGGTTATGGGTTGGACGAGATGTTAATTTGACTGTGGACAAATGGAATATACTCGAGACTTGCATGATGTTGTATATTTAATTTATATAGAATACATTTTGCATTACACCTTAAGGAAATTAATACAAGATTAAATTACATAAAGGGTGAAGCAATAACATTTCCATGGAGACAAGCAGACTAACGGACACTCAAAATTACAAATAGTAAACCTTCATTTCTGTAATTTTTAATTTTTCTTCCATACTTTAGTGGCAAAGAATGAAGTAAATGTTGCAAAAATTGGACTAGAAAACTAGAAAAACAAAAAATTATTCTTCAGTATTTTTTTTATTTTGTTGTTGGAATAAACATTTAGATATTGATTAGTTTTTTTTTTTTAAATGCAGTGATGCTTTTAAGAAATCAAAAAACAGCCACGGACTTTATTTTAAGTACATGCAAAACCTGTTTAAATGAAGCGCATAAATAAAGGCTCAAATGTGGGCAAAACAGCATCAGCTGAATACTAAACCCTGCCTGTCAGTCACACTAATGGACACAGGACTGAGGGCAGTGCATTTTCCTGGCCTTGCAGTTGTTGCAAGTTAAGTTGAGAGGGTCATGTCAGTGAATTATTTATTGAATATATATATATATCCAACATAATAATATAAATGATGCATTACACTACATTGGATGTTTTGAGAAAAAAATACAATGTGCAGCTCATCTACAGATACCTTTTCTACAGAGTGTCTGCGTCTCTCCCTCCCTCTCCCCCTCTCCCTCCCTCTCTCCCTCCCTCTCCCCCTCTCCCTCTCTCCCTCCCTCTCCCCCTCTCCCTCCCTCTCTCCCTCCCTCTCCCCCTCTCCCTCCCTCTCTCCCTCCCTCTCCCCCTCTCCCTCCCTCTCTCCCTCCCTCTCCCCCTCTCCCTCCCTCTCTCCCTCTCCCTCCCTCTCCCCCTCTCCCTCCCTCTCTCCCTCCCTCCCTCCCTCTATCCCTCTCTCTCCCTCTCCCTCCCTCTCCCCCTCTCCCTCCCTCTCTCCCTCCCTCTCCCCCTCTCCCTCCCTCTCTCTCTCCCTCTCCCTCCCTCTCCCCCTCTCCCTCCCTCTCTCCCTCCCTCCCTCCCTCTATCCCTCTCTCCCTCTCTCCCTCCCTCTCCCCCTCTCCCTCCCTCTCCCTCCCTCTCCCCCTCTCCCTCCCTCTCTCCCTCCCTCCCTCCCTCTATCCCTCTCTCTCCCTCTCCCTCCCTCTCCCCCTCTCCCTCCCTCTCTCCCTCCCTCTCCCCCTCTCCCTCCCTCTCTCCCTCCCTCTCCCTCCCTCTCCCCCTCTCCCTCCCTCTCTCCCTCCCTCTCTCCCTCCCTCTCCCCCTCTCCCTCCCTCTCTCCCTCCCTCTCCCTCCCTCTCCCCCTCTCCCTCCCTCTCTCCCTCCCTCTCTCCCTCCCTCTCCCCCTCTCCCTCCCTCTCCCCCTCTCCCTCCCTCTCCCCCTCTCCCTCCCTCTCCCCCTCTCCCTCCCTCTCTCCCTCTCCCTCCCTCTCCACAATACAAGAACATATAGTGTCTGCGCGTGATGTCACGCAGACACTATATGTTCTTGTATTGTGAGTGATGTCACAATTTTTGTATTATTACTATTATATTTTCCATTCCTCCCTCTCTCCCTCTCCCTCCCTCTCTCTCTCCCTCTCCCCCTCGCCCCCCCCCTCTCTCTCTCTCTCTCTCTCTCTCTCCCTCTCCTCCCCCGCTCTCTCTCCCTCTCCGTCCCTCTCTCTCTCCCTCTCCCCCTCTCCCCCCCCCTCTCTCTCTCTCTCTCCCTCTCCCCCTCTCCTCCCCCGCTCTCTCTCCCTCTCCCTCCCTCTCTCTCTCCCTCTCCCCCTCTCCCCCCCTCTCTCTCTCTCTCTCTCTCCCTCTCCCCCTCTCCTCCCCCCCTCTCTCTCTCTCTCTCTCTCTCTCCCTCTCCCCCTCTCCTCCCCCCCCCTCTCTCTCTCTCTCTCTCTCTCTCCCTCTCCCCCTCTCCTCCCCCCTCTCTCTCTCTCTTGCTCGACTGGCTCCGTCACAAAATTCTAAAGAATAAAGCCTAAAGAGTTCCGCAGACAGTCATAATGCCCAAATTCATTTAAAATGGGGAAAAAGTACTAATACTTTTGAAAATTCTGCAAAAAGTACAAGTTTTTCAAATGTCAAACGTAATAGCACATGTACTACACACGTTTACGATTACTACACGTTTTGTAGTTTTTCCTGGCCGAGAAGGAGAGTCTAAGGACAGAGGACCCTGGGACATCGTCCCTCGCCACCACAGACATTGTCTGACTTCATCGCCACCACAGACATTGTTGATTCATTTCTCCCTGTGGCCCTCAGAGGCAACTGTTGTTGTGATTTTGGGCCTTACAAAAATAAATTGATTTGATTTGATTTGACTACTGCGAAATCGATCATAATGAGGTATAACTTGTTGAAATCAGTTGAAGCGTTAAGGAGTTGAAACTGGCTAAATGGAAAATCATGGAAAATATAATGATAATAAAAAAATTGTGACATCACTCACAATACAAGAACATATAGTGTCTGCGTGACGTCATCACGCAGACACTCAATTATGGCTGTTTTCAACTAAATCACATTATCAAGTCAACTAAAATGGTACTCTCAAAATCCCTATCAGATCTGACCATGTATTCAGAGCCAAACTACTCACAAATAACCAATTTCACAGAAATACAAACTATGCATAAGGCAAAAGTAACTATTAAACAGCGTCTTCTTATTAAAAAGCTGATTAAAGTAAAAAAATGTTCCACACCAACCAACCAATTTCAAACTTCCAAGCGAACAACTTACTCTATAATTAGTTGACGAAGCAACTACAAAATCTCTCCTGACGATTACATCTTTTTGCTATTCGATTTTTGTGTTGAGATCTTGAGCCATACATTCCGTGTAACTCTAAGAGATGGTACACCCTATTTTCTTGTGAAAACACATAACTTTAAAAATCAATACAACTGTACAACTTTAGCAGCAGAGCGCACAGATTTTACCTTGGCCATACAAATGTTTTAAAAAAGGAGCTAATAGACCCAGTTCAACGCTTTTTTTGTATTTACACAGTTTAGTCCTCCTGATTGCTCCTGTTCCTGTCCTGCTCTAAGCTTGGTCAAGTACAGGTTTAGTTCAAGGTTCCAAATGTGGTGTGTGTGCAAGTGTGAACACATTATACCTCACAGCATATAGTACAGAGGCGGTAGAATAGTCAAACATTTTTTCTCAATTAAGGGTACTTTTACTTCAGTAGTAGAAGTAGTATGGTATGTAGTCGCCTTAAAGTATTTGGGAAAACTACAAAAAGTAATAGTAAGTAACTGTACGGATGTAAAGGTGAATGAACAGTTATAAATCTACTTTTAGCATGTTTTTTTGATTTTTCCCATGAGCAAAATCAGGCCCATGAGCCTTGTTGGAGCAGATCAATACAATCCAAAAGTGTCTCCATGGTCTTAGGTGAATGGTACCGGCTCATTTAAGTGATCCAAAGCAGACTCTGACAAGTACTACATGGCTCTCTTTGGTTCTCTTTGGCTCCATGGCGACTTTAACTAAGGATGAACTATTCCCCACTGCGAGATGATTGGATTAGGGAGAGTGAAGGCTTAAACAATACAAGAAAAAAGCAAAAAGCAAAACAATAATTTCTCAACAATCGCTGACTTGATGTGGTGTTAAAAACTGCCGCATTTGCAGTGATGGCAACATAATGCGATATCATCGTCAGTTGCTCACGCAGCCCACCTCTGCCCTGCGATGCGGAGCCAGGCCCTTATGCACAGACTGCCGTGAACCTAATCAAGGCCAAGAGCTGCAAGACAAACCAACTCCAGCCAGTCAAAAGGTGCCTATAGGGTTTCGTCAATGCCAGTAGTAAAAATACCTTGGTCTATAGCAACTTTTGTGCAGCCAGAGATTTAAGAGTGCAACAGCTTGCGGAGCTATTAGAGACCGTGTTAGTATTCTGAGCACACGCGGTGTACTATAACACAACACACAATGGGAGCCACACTGGTCATGTTACAATGGAAGAGCGGCGGAATGATGGGAAACTTAAGCCCACAGTAACACACTCGAATTGAATTTTAAAAACCTGGACCAAAACAACGAGCACGTGTCAATCTGATGCATTCGGACATTATTTTCTCGACCTGTAACGGACCCGCTTGTTTCGCCGTGTGGGATGTTCCAGGTATGACTGCCGACAGTGGAGGAGGCCTGCTGCTCAGTTACAGTGATGAATGACTTTGCCTACCCTCTGATAATTGCTCACTCAGGGGCAGAGTAAGGTCCATTAATCAAAATGAGCCCGAGCTAACTGCAGGACTCCCATAGCCGGGCCCGGTGGCACGCGCCTCGACAGCCCTAGGGCACACCCTGAGGCGTTTGATTCAAAAGAAAAGTGGCCGGTCAGGACACTGTCAGTGACTCCGGTGACAGGCCGCGGCGCAGCTTGCCCGATTGGCCCGCTGATGTCGAGTGTTGAACAGGAGCAGACAGGATAGAGGGGTGGGCGGCGGGGAGGACCGGCTCACTCCTTGCCTATTAAATACACACACGTCCTCGCAACTTAAGCTACAAGCGGTGCACAGGCAAACCCAGGCACCTATAAGGGACTGCAGATCCAGAGAGAGACAGAGAGAAAGAGCAGGAAGGGAAAGGTATCCATAGTGTTATGACAAAATGATGAAATGCCCCGATGAGTTGGAATTGATTCTACAATAATGTATCAGCTCAGGGTGTCAATTTGTGAGAGGGCGCGGGTTTCAATAAACAAAAAAATGGAGCTCGATCGCGTCGTCTCAAGAGTCCTGTTCAAGTATAGATCCATCTGAGCCGTCTCATTAAAGAATCTCACCGTGATTTTGACATTCGACCATTAACAGTAATCGATGGACAGCGTGAGTGTAAATTACGGAATGTGTTCTTCAAGAAGGCTTCATCACTCAAGTAGGAAACAAGAGTTCAGACGACTACAGCCTACAGAAACAACATTACAGAAGAATTCATTATCTATATTCAGTTATTAACGGACTCCCACTCACCTGAGGGTCGACAGTTCAAATGTCACCCACTGCTGTTGTGTCCCTCGGCCAGACACTCCATTTCCTTTTTATAGTAACGAAGGCCATCCAACATATCGCTGACCATAGACCAAAAAGGAGCAACTAATTTATTTGTATTAATTGTATGTGTAATTCAATTTGGCTGTCATACAGAAACTGGACTGGCAGACCGGGGTGGTGGTTCCTCTGTTCAAGAAGGGGGACCGGAGGGTGTGTTCCAACTACAGAGGGATCACACTCCTCAGCCTCCCGGGTAAGGTCTATTCCAAGGTACTGGAGAGGAGAATCCGACCGATAGTCGAACCTCGGATTCAGGAGGAGCAGAGTGGTTTTCGTCCCGGTCGTGGAACACTGGACCAGCTCTATGCCCTCCATCGGGTGCTCGAGGGTTCATGGGAGTTTGCCCATCCAGTCCACATGTGCTTTGTGGATCTGGAGAAGGCTTTCGACCGTGTCCCTCGGGGTGTCCTTTGGGGGGTGCTCCAGGAGTACGGGGTCCGGGGCCCCATTGCTCAGGGCTGTCCGGTCCCCGGAGCAGGAGCTGTGTTCGCATTGCCGGCAGTAAGTCAGACCTGTTCCCAGTGCATGTTGGACTCCACCAGGGCTGCCCTTTGTCACCAGTTCTGTTCATAATTTTTATGGACAGAATTTCTAGGCGGTCAGGGGTCGGAGGGTGTCCGGTTTGGGGACCACAGGATTCCATCTCTGCTGTTCGCAGACGATGTTGTCCTGATGGCTCCATCAAACCCGGACCTGCAACATGCACTGGGACGGTTTGCAGCCAAGTGTGAAGCGGCTGGGATGAGAATCAGAACCTCCAAATCCGCTTGCCCTCTTCAGGTGGGTGGGGTGTCCTTGCCCCAAGTGGAGGAGTTCAAGTATCTCTGGGTCTTGTTCACGAGTGAGGGAAGGATGGAGCGTGAGATCGACAGGCGGATCGGTGCAGCGGCTGCAGTGATGCAGTCGCTGCATTGGACCGTTGTGGTGAAGAGGGAGCTGAGCCGAAAGGCAAAGCTCTCGATTTACCGGTCGGTCTACGTTCCTACCCTCACCTATGGTCATGAGCTTTGGGTAGTGACCGAAAGAACAAGATCGCGGATACAAGCGGTCGAAATGAGTTTCCTCCGCCGTGTGGCTGGGCGCTCCCTTAGAGATAAAGTGAGGAGCTCGGCCACACGGGGGGAGCTCGGAGTAGAGCCGCTGCTCCTCCACGTCGAGAGGAGCCAGCTGAGGTGGCTCGGGCATCTGTTCCGGATGCCTCCTGGGCGCTGGAGAGACTATGCCTCTAGGCTGGCCTGGGAACGCCTCGGGATCCCCCCGGAGGAGTTAGAGGAAGTGTCTGGGGAGAAGGAAGTCTGGGAGTCCCTGCTCAGACTGCTGCCCCCGCGACCCGGCCCCGGATAAGCGGCAGAAAATGGATGGATGGATGGATGTCATACAGAAACATAATATATGTCTTGAATATGGTATATCTATATTTTCCTAATTGAGTTACTAAAAGACACTACAGCAATAGCAATATATAGCCACGCATCACTTGTATAAACGTTATTCACTGTTTTCCAAGGACGTAATGCGTACACCCAATTAATTATGACCCCACCTTGAGCTTTCGTCATAAATAAGTCCTCTGTGTATTTGTATGCCTCAGTTTTACTTCAGGTTTTTATTTTTGTACCTATGGGATGTAACTAAATGCTAAAAAATGCTAAGTGCATTATAATTATGGAAAAATGCGATGACACAACGCCAGGGTTTTGTACTCAGAAGATATAAAAAGACATAACAAAAGAAGGCAAAATAGATTTACCATGGGATGTCTGCTCATTACACACTTTTTGTATTTTAGAATTTTTTTTTTCATGGATGTTGTGTTGTCTTGACAAAATTAGGCCTACTGCTTTTTAATGAGGCTGAATCAGACTTGCAAAGCCCTGTCTTGTGGTTTGCTGGAGTGTAAATTTTAAGCATTGCCTCAAGTGCAGTGCCTTTTTGGAACATTTCCCCAGATTTTGAGCCAGGGTCTTGGTTTATTGTGACACACTTCATTTTCTTCTATTGCCATTGTGTTTTAGATTGTATAAAAGCCAACTTTATGAATGATAAAGTAAGGTTCTAGCGACAATAACTAGGTTTAGATTTACCTTTTGGAGCATCTTGACATGTTTCTTGGTTAGATGAGGGATTAGTTCATGACAGTAGATTATTGTCACATTTTTCGCTCCTGAACCTTTGTATTTATGTTAATGTGACAATATCAAATGTTAACATAGTGATTATTGTAAAAAGCATAACCTCATGTCGGCCAAAATAGTTTTTTGTGTGTCATTCTACCCTCCAGACCCTGCTGCATTTATACTGTAGGTGTCAAAAACACGTCCCATCTGTAAGTCATCTTTATGATAAGTGTTTTTTCCTATTTTCCCCAAAACCTTGAATGAAAAATGACTTGGGCTATACCTCTGAGGTTAAGTCTAGCTTTATTAAATCAAACTCTCTGAGCGAAAAAGTAATGATATTGTCACATGAACAGCCAGATAAAGAAGTATTTATGTCTGAAGATAGCTTGTACTGACATTACTCATTGTCACTGTCCACAATCCTCACACTTGTTCCTTTTTAAGATTATATTGTCACCTGAATAATGACGATAACGACACTAAACATGACATGATTCGTTCAGGAGTGTATTATTCCCACATTTTTAGCCCGTGCACCTTTGTTTTTCTTGGTTTTCCGCGTGTGAGAGCCCACCAGTTATTAAAAACATTTCTGTAAGATGAACTTGCTCAGACTGACACTAGCCTAATGCATCTGTCCTCTGCCTGCTCCACTGTCCGGTCTGCTGCTGCTACTGCTGCTGCTGCTGCTGAACGTGTCCCATCTACTGTAATGAGAGCTCCTTGGCTCCAGGGACACAAGACTCGCTTATTGTCCTTGCATTACAGCTCTGCCCATGACATTAGCTGGACTGAGCGCGGACTGATTGAGACCAGAATGTCAATGAGGGGAAATAAACGGCACTTATACAGCGCTGGGAGATAGATCACACATTTACTTTGTAGCATATGCCGCATTCATTCGTCAGGTCTAAGCACGGCTGCAGAGGAAGAATGGGCGAACAGTGCCGTAACTGCAAGCACAGCCCATCGCCAAGACAGTTGTATAAATTAATAGCAGACCGCAGGCTCACTGCCACCTCTGTCCTCAGTCAAGAGTGCAGACAAGAACACCAGCACTGCCAGCACATCCAAACTGTGTCTATATAGAAGGAGAAAACTTGGCCCCTCAAAATCAGTAAAAGTTTTGTTACATGAAATACCAAGAATAGGCAACATGTAATATTGGGATGCACCACATCCAAACTGCAATTTGAATTAGCAAACATATTTAGAAAACAGATTGTCCACTGTAAAAAAATAAAAATAAAATGTGCATGATTTTGGAAAAGTAATGTGATATATAGCAATTTTAGGTTTAAAAGTAGAATTATATTCAAAGAACACATTGTAAACAACTCCAGGAGCTTTAACATCTGAGAGGAACTGAAATCTGAACTTGAAACCTGTTCAAGAATCCCTGTGTTGGTTAAGGGTCCACGTGAGCTCCAGACAGTTCACTGTCCTCCTTTCTCTCATCATCATTTCATTCTGTGCTGTCCTGTCTAATAAAGCCTTGAGGCCAAAAAAAATCCTTAAAAAAAACATAGAATCCCATGTGTTTCAGAACAGGTTTGCAGAACTGTGCAGGCATAACAAGGTATTTCTATAAAAAGATATAGAATATTTGGCTTGTTTCTTATTGTATGTAACCGTTTTTAAGACGTGGCACCACAGCACCAAATAAATGTGATATTTAATGTGTCAAATAATGCCTGTGCCGCTGTCTGGTCCTTAAATTTTTGCAATGGTGATTATTTTTCTTTTCTTTTTTGGATCAGAAGTTTCCGCAAAACACTCCAAAACAGTTAAATTATTCAATTAAAACAATGTGTGAAGCTTATCTGTGTTTCCAAGGCAGGCCTGGCAATATCTCAAGGCACTGGTTAAAAAACGAAGGAATCCAAATTGCAGCCTTTGCGAGAAAATTACGCCAAAGAAAATCACAATTTAGAAGTGATTGTGATAAACAAAATATTTGAGATTTTATGGAAAAAATCTCGACATTGAAGTCTAGTCTACAAACTTGTTCTCTATAAAATAATAAGGTTTATTTTAAAAGTAATTGTGCCAAAGTAAAAGATTCAAAAATGTATTAAAAACAGCACCACTGATATTATAAGTACATTTTCATTCAAGAATAAATCACATATTTGTTGGAAGAAAATGACTGTGTCCACATCTTAATGCTTCAATAAGTCCAATTCTTGTTTTGACAGACACAATGATAATTTCTGTTGGAGAAATCAGCGATCAGCCTTGCACAGCGTGACATGTGTTTGATGCTCGGCAGGATGTGGAAATTAATTTACTGATTGATCTTTCAAGTTTTGTCAGACATGATTAATGTGGCTGGACGTGACAGAGAAAAACATTGTGCAAAGCATGTGTATGACTGCAACATAAGAACAGGAGAAAACTTCATGTGGCCTGGATTTAGACCTTTTAAACAACTGCACAGCACACAACAAAATCTGCAAAATGAAAGGACCAAAAATACACACTCCAACCACAAGAGGTCAGTATTGAAGCAAAGCAGTATTATTTGTAACATGTTGTAAGAAATTGGCTCTTTGCACAGCCCTGGCCGTTAGTTCTGGTTGAATCAACTGTTCAGGAATCCCCTTCTGCCCTTTTTTTTGTCAATATAATCAATATTTTGAGATTGCGCAGTGGATAATGAGTCAGGGAGGCTTAATTCTTCCCCCAAACCAGTTCTGCCACACAACCGGCAGTTTGTATTGGCAGCTTTGCAAGTAAACGTTATATTATATTTCTCGGGTTATGTTAGGCCAGTGGTTCCCAAAGTGGGGGTCGGGACTCCCGGAGCGCCTGTACTTAGTATATTTTTTTATTGGAAACAGTATATGTAAGTGAAATTAGGCAAAACAACACAGAATAAACCAGGTTTTAAATGTTATGCAACTTGATTGATTTCCGAAGGCCTTTAGCAGTGGGTCTCCCGAATCAGTTGCACAGCTATGTGGGTGGTCCTGGCCTGAAAGGTTTAGGAAGCCCTGTGTTAGGTTTGGATTTGGGTTATGTTAAGGAACTATTAATTTAGTTTAGTTTAAAGCTTTTGAACAGGTGAGCTTACGAGGTCTCAGCAGAACTGTGTGTCGGAAGAACTGACTTGTCACAATGTTGTAAATTCAACAGAGAATACGTCAGTGTTTATGTCTCAAAGCTAATGCTAACCTAAATTAAATTGAATCATCAAAGTTGAAACAGTGCCACAATCTGAATCCATCTGTAGACAATATTATCAA